>NC_092209.1:70973575-70989653 GCF_043381705.1 Parasteatoda tepidariorum
TATTGTTAAAAAAGGTGACATGGTTGCTAGATTTTGAATAACTCGCTTTTTTGGCAGTCTTGATATGGCCTCTTTCCATAAGTTTATTACTGTTTGTTCTTGTTGCAAGATGTGCACCATCTTACGTTAGTGCTAACACTATTAGCATTGTAAATACCAGTATTGTTATCATTGTAAACACAAGTAATAAGTAATCAAATACATTGTTTGCAAGAATCTCAAAGCACAATGATGCCAAATGGCTTTAAAATACAACTGAAACAGTAGCCCGGAAATTTAGGCGGTATCGAGCTTGCAGCGTTCCCTAGTGTAGAAAACACCATCCATATGCAATAAGTGTTTCTCAACAAAAGCTAATTTTACTAATCATAGATTTATTGATTCTGATGATGGTCTCATCGTATATGTCCAAGTCTCATCGCATATGTCCAAGGAGATTTTCCTTTAACTTATCATATTCTGACTCGTACTGGTGTAAGTTATGAATTGTTGTAACGTGCAAGTTATGTAACTGGTGTAAGTTATGTAATTGCAGCACGTGTATGAATAGATTTTCACTGTGTATTAAAATGACTGAACACTGTCTTTTCTAGACAGTCATTCTTTTTTGTATTTATTCATAAGTATTGCCTTTAAAATAAACTTTCATATAGAAAAGTTAATAATTTAAATTTTTTTAAAAAAATAGCTTTACAAACACATTTTATTGGAACTTGTAACCTTGGCAGCTGGATAACATTACTTTACCACCAGTTATACTGGACAAAATCATTAATTGTTATTTATTCTCTTACCATTAGTGTCCTAAGTTGAAGGTAATATTCGATATTTTTTCCGAAAAATTTCAATTGCAGTTTTATATGAAAATAACATGCAGCATCATTTACTTAATGAATCCTTTCTAGCACACATTGTATAATTAAAAGTTTTTTATATTTTACGCTATTATTTTAATTTCTAATTATAGTCCATTCCACCTTAAGTTGGCACTGCAGGGAAGGGTAGGATATGTAATACTCCACCTTTGAAAAGTAGTTCTTCTCTATTTTGGAATTAATTGCAGTTTAAATGCGCGTTCAAATATAAATAAATGTTGTATAATAAGAAAAGTTTATCTTGAAACATACATTCGAAGTTTTTCATGTTTAAATGTATTTAACTTATAAATACCTGTTCAGTAAAGCGAATGTACAAGGAAGAAGGAGGTGTTTTAGTTGGCACTGGATTAGTTTTTAAGGCCAAGGAATTGGCGCGTAGGCTAAATTTTTACACTGGTCAGCCAGCTCGTTCCATCTTTTTTCGCTTTCTTTCACTCGCATCGCTTATTTGTTTTGTTTTTTATTAGTTATTAACTGTTAATTTGTTGTTTTTTACTAGTTATTTAATGTTAGCTCGTTATTTATAGTTATGAATTTTTTTTGCATTATATTTGTTTTTTTGTGATTCCTTGTTAAATTTTCTTTTTATGTTGCTAATTACTGAATGTTAATGTTTTTTTTTGTTGTTAGTTTGTATTATTTTGTTACTTATTAATCAATAGCTTTTTTTCTTTTGTAAGTTATTAATCCTCAGCTTGCTTTCCTTTTTTAATTATTCCTTTTTTTTTTTTGGTTTAAATCGGATTTTTTTGATTTTTTATTCAAATACACTGTAAGAACTTTGATTTATGACTAAAAAAAATTTATTATAATTTTTTAATCAAAATTAAATTAATATTAAAACTATATTATAAGAATATTTTAGAAACTCTTAACTACCTAAGACAATTTTTTATTGCAAAAAATAGCTCTGAATGCATAGTAACCATTTTAAAACAAATGCATGATTGAAATTTAAAGACTAGATGAAATAGAGAATTTAAAGAATACTCTAACTTTTAAAATAAAGTTTCAATTACCAAACCATAATTTTAATTAAAAATTGTGATTTCTTTTTTTTTTTCTTTTGATTTTTAAAATGACAAAATAAATGTATCAGTGTAGACATTATAAGTGTAGACATTCGTCAGAAAAAGTTTTTTAAAAAAATCTGTGTACTAATTTAAATTTTTTTTTCATGAATTTCGTTAGCTAAAATTAATTAATGCAGCAATTTATTTAAAATGAATTTTAAAACTTAGAAAAGAAATAATAAAAGTATCAATAATGTAAAACACTGCTTTTTTTAATTTTTTAAATCGATATATATGTAAAAAAATCCGTTGATTTAAATCAATGATTTTTTTTAAAAAAATGATTTGATTTAAATCAACAAACCCTGTTCATAAATGAAAAAAAAATAAAAAATTTAAACCAGTATAGTAAAATTGTATTTGATTATTTAATTTTCTAAATATTAACCTCATATGTACAATATTTAATGAAAAAATTTTCCCTTTCATAATGAATGGGAAAAAAACCAATATAGAATACTATTAAACTGATAACAGTTGAGCATATTTGCTGTGTAGCTAATTTAACATGTGATTTTATTATTTTTTTTTAGGACAAAAGTAAAAATTGTTTTGCAGAAGGAACTGGCAACCGTTAAAATATTAAATGAGTAACATGATAACCACCAGGACAGGCCATTGAGCTCCTGTTGAGTCTAAGAGGGCGGGATATGGCAGCTGANTGTTGAGTCTGAGAGGGTGGGATATGGCAGCTGCAAATATAGGGGGGGGGGGCGTACATGCAGTACGCGCTCCCTATGTGGATAATACTTAAAATCCAAATTTATACAATTTTTGAGAATTATTTTTTTTACGTAAGTTCTTTTGTCTCTAAGAAGCAAATATATTTCAGAAAAAAATTATTTTTATATTAAAAATAAAAAACTTCTGAAATTTTTTTTTATTTTTTTATTTATAAAAAAAAGAACAGTAAATATTAAGAAACATAGGAATGATATTTTTCATGAGCTAAGAAATTAGCTTACAACTAGTATCTTAAAATAATAATTATTAGAAATGCTCTAAAAAATCGTGTTCTTTTCTGTATTCTGTTCAAAAACTTAGTACGATTCTCGGTCTAAGAACGACATCGGCGTTTTGCTTTCTTAAATGCCAATACTAGCCACTTTCTCTCCTTTTTTTTTGCTACCTCATTCCTCAACAGACTTCTTAAGATAGATGACGGTTAACATAGTCGAAAGCGCATTCCTCACAAGATCAATGAGATCTGATTTTTTTCCCTTTATAAAAAAGGCCATGGGTGGATCCTAGAATAGCCCACCCAGTGGCGATTTTTCAAATCTCGCCATCAAGTTTTTGAAATCTCGCCAAACTAGGTTTCCGGAAGATATTTCGGGGAGATTATTTTGAACTTCCGATCACACCACCAAAACTCTTAAACCTGATTGGTTATTTGATATATATACTTACGCGAAAGTTGGATTTCGTTAGTAAAGAGGTAAAAGCGTTTATTTTATCGCCATTTATGCTTCTGATCTCTTGCTGCAAGAATCATAGCTATAATTTCATTTTTAAACCGTTATTATTTAATTTTTGATTTTGATTTTTTTTTTATGCGGTACCAGTTGAGAATGTTTTTTTCTTATTGATCAAAAATCAATGTTGATCCCAGCAATGATCGCCGACTTAATAAACTTGGCGGGATTTCAAAAAGTCGCCAAGAGGTGGGCTATTGTAGGATTTTACCGAAGGCCATCACTCTTATAGCATTATGAAATAACAATTTCTTAAAAGACTCATATATATTTTGAAATTATAAATAATTTTTAACAAAATACATGAGAAATAATATCTAACTGACTGTTTATTTAAACATAATATATATCAGTTATTACAAGAGAAAATATAAGCAATATTTTAATAGTTCGCCTTTTCTTACACAATTATCAAAAGTTATAGAATTCTCTTTATCAATTGTTTTCTGCAGCTCTAGTAAACAGTTCTATTGTTTTGAATATTTTTCGAAATTTTTAGCTGCGTATACACCAGTGCGTCATTTGTTTGAGAGTATGAGTTGTATCCACCTCATCAAACTGTTTTTTGAAAGTTTTTTTTTTAATTCTCATTCTCACCAGTGTATCAACCAGAGCATCATTTGCTCCAGAGTTTCAATGGTATCCAATTCATCAAACACCCCATGCATAAGAGCACTCTTTTTGGTAACCATCTCCTCCTCTAGAGTTTTACTCTGATGAGCTTCCTTAGAAACTCTTCTTTCGGCCACCATTTGTTCTTTGACAACTTCATTCCAATCACGCAACTCAAACTTGGCATAGGTGGCCATATCAAACTCGCCAAGAGTTGCATCATCATCAGTCATCTCAGACTGTCTATCTTTGTCCCATTCAGGGACATATTCATGAGTCTTCTTAGACTCTCCAATTGGCTTTTCAGCCATCATTTGTTCTTACAGAACCTCATCCCAATTTCTTATTTCGAAATAATTCTCATCCGAACTTTCACCCTTCTTAAACACCTTTGCGCTGAAAATAAATAAATAAATCAGCATATATATATCGCTGGTTCAAAGTTAAAACGACACTTCTGCACTCACTTCTCATGTTATTTGAATGAGAAGTGAGTGCAGAAGTGTCGTTTTAACTTTGATGTTGCTCAGTTAAACTCACTTTTGTTGACATTATTCATAAAAGTTAATAAATAAATACAGATTTTAGTAAATATTACGAGGGAAATAAGTATTCTTATAAAAGTGCACTGAGCTATTTTATTGGATTACTATTTACGGTTAAGTTTAAAATTGAAGTTTAAGCTAGCGTTGATTTTCTATTCGAGGTGAAATATATTTTTATGGAAAATAAAAAGTTAAATGAATGCTACTATAAGATGATATTACTAATATCTGATACTTACAGCCTTTTTCGCAAAAATCTCACCACTTTCGCCATTTTTCTAATTAAGTTTAAGCACCCGTAAAATAATCACCTACAGATAGCTCATAAACTTTAGAAGTGAGGATTTCACTGTAAAACAATGCATGTAATTGTTATAATTGTTTGTATATAATTGCTTAACCATTGTTACATTGCAACAATTAAAAGCTTTCTAAGCATATACTTAACAATGAGTGACTAATTAAACAATGTTCCTTCAACAAAGATAATTTTTAAGGAAACGTGTCTTGAATACAAATGGCATCGTTCAAATTTGAAATAAATAAGATAAAATCCATTAAGTGCAAAAAGATGATTTTGGACAAAAAAATTTTTAAAAAGATTTTATCGTAAATTTAGAATCCTTGTACTCTTAACTTTCTAATTATATTTTGTATTAGTTTGTACTACAAGTATTTACAAAGTTATAGCAGTTTTTGTGCAAGTTGATAACAGTGGATGGACACTTTACACCACCTTAAACATGTATGATCTCATGTTGCTTTAAAATCATTATTTCCAATTTTTCATGAGTGTTTTTAATGCAGGTTTTTTCGCAAAGACCAGTGCGAAAATTTTTAAAAGTTTCATTTTTTAACTACATTGATCCCTGATTCAGTAGTGTATGCACTTGCTTTTAAGATAATAGTTCAAAACATAGTGCATAACTTTCTAAATAAAAATAATCAAAGGATTATTTTGCTTTAGGAGATGGAAATTTATTTACAGTGCTTAGCGTATGTGCAAAAAATGCCTGACATTTTTACCAAAAAATGGTCATATAAAAAAAAGAAAATAGTAATAATGATAATTTTTTGGTTGGTTTTATAAGTTTTTACGCATAATGGAATAATTAAACTGAATTTGGTGCCGCGACAGCCCATTGAGGGCCAAAGCCGACGGCACCCATCTCAGTTTTTGTGTTCATTGGGCTCTGGGTGCAGGGGCAAATATTCCGGTTGGGTGCTCAACCGAACGCGTAACCCCCAGCGTTTAGTCCCCAAGCATGCTTGATACTTATTTTATCGACCCACTGAAGGGATGAAAGGTTGAGTCAACCTTGCCCGGCCCGAGGATCGAAACCCAGAGCTTGCAGCAAGAGAGCTTGAAGCGCTAAACAAATATACTAGTTTTTTTTGCAATTCTATATTAATATTTTAAAAAAAGTTTTCGAAACTAGTAGGATACCTTAATATCAAGTTTTCATACAATGCAACAAAAAGAAGAGGGGATTCGAGACTAAAAACTTTTAACTCCTTAAAGCACAGATTTTTTGAAAAAAATCGACCCAGAAAAATCATTTTTTTTTAATGTGAAAAAACACACTTTATAACATTGTCTTTTCTTTTGATGGACAATTTTGATATACTCCTCTTTTGTTCCATGGAAAAAGGCTATATTCAGAGATGCCAAGTGCTCCGGACACGCCAAAATTTTTTTTTAAAAAAACGTTAAATAACTACAAAGTAAATTTTGCAAATATTTGACTATTTTTACTTGCTTTTTAAAAGGTATAGCATGACATAAGTACCATAAAGTGGGGAATTATATAAGCCTACGAATTATTTAGAATTAGTGGTGGATAAAAATCTACTAAATTTAATTTATTAAACCAAGAATCACAAAAACTACCACTTTAAAATATATATTTGCTGTCCGGAGCAAGTTGACATCTCTGTATATTTTATTCTTGAATAAATAAGTGTTATAGCTTACAATCCTATGTAAATGATAAATATAAATAAAAAGATTCTTTTTCTTAGCTTTCACATTGTTCTTTTCAATTCTCGATTATATTCGAGTGTGAAAAATTATAGCAGCATTAAATACAACGCCTCTCGAATTATATCGAGTGTGCACAGTTTGGCCTGTTTAAGCTCGCTCGAATTAACTCGAGCGCACAAGTTAAGGGGTTAAACATTTCGAATTTTTTATTATTATTTAAAATGACGAGATTTTTATTATTACTTAAACAATTTTTCATCTGAATCATAACTGGAACTATTTCTTATAAGCTATTCCTCGAACCTGAAGCCACTTGCGAATCAATCTGACCATCTAGATATATTTTATGTAGTCATTTATATTGTTTTTGGTTGTGAAAATATGCTCACAAAAAATTTTGTCAATTTGGTTATACCATAAGTAATTGAAATCGCAGGTTTAAACGAAAGTTGTAAAGAATCGTAGAAATACAGTTCGAATTTACACTATAACGAATATAATTTCAGTAATCATTTTTAAATATCTAACTATTTCTTCTTGGAGTTTTAATTTAGCAAATCTATTGTTATCTTAAAAAATATTTGAAGACTGTAGAGTTTATTATTTATAAATTAATGTTTGCTTCGCAATAGACATAAATTATTTTTTAACTGTTTTCTAACCTAAAAAACTACACATTAGAAAAGGAGAGCCGTATTGACTCAGGGGATGGAGAGTTTGCCTTCCAATGAGGTGAGCCAGGTTCGAATCCCAGCGAAGACTGGTCAATACGAATTCCGCACCCGGCCTCACCAACCACCGAAGTGCTGACGTAAAATATCCTCAGTGGCTGACGGATCATGGGTTAGAGTCCCCTTATCATAAGGCTAAGCATTGAAGGTTTTCGAGGTTTTCCTCCCCATGTAACGCAAATGCGGGTTAGTTCAATCAAAAAGTCTTCCACGAAGGCAAATTCCTCCCCCTTCCCAATACTTGATCCGGAAGTTCCCTTGTCTTCTGGATTGGATACAAAACTACATGGTAAACCCAAAATTTGGATCGGGAGCTCAACGCTGGCTATAAAATATAAAACTGTAGAAGAAGATTTTTCAAAGTTGAGCAAAAATAAGTCATAAGAGAGCTGAAACATTTGTAGACGAATTTGAAAACTCCATATAATCATTACTAGCATTATGACATGAAAATTGGAACAGCATATACTCATTTTTGGGCGAAATGCAAATGATGCGGGTTACGTAGGGATTCAAACCAAGGACCTTAGGGTTTGTAGTAGGATGATCTAAACGCCCCCAGTCCAGGGAAAGTTAGGAAGCTTTATATGGTGGCCACCACAATGGCACATCGTGACATATTATGTTCCAATTTCAATGTTATAAAGGGTTACAATTTGGAAAATATGGTTCCCCATAGCTTAGTCAGCTAATCGGTAATTTTAATGCCACTTTTGCTTATTTCGCTATTTCTTAAAAACTTTTCAGTGAATGAAATGTAATAGGAAACTTTATATATTTAAAAGGTAAAATTGCCGATTGAACTGTTATGACTAAGTGATTTTGAAAGACTAAAGCCTCGATGCGATAGGTTTTTATTTAAGATACGAATTTACTTGTTACAAAAAGTAGTTGGTAATATAATATCGCTGTGTTAGCTAGCGACTAGCTGTGCACTGCTTTAGTGGTCATCATAGATAGGTGGTCAAGAAAAAAGAAAGGATAAGCCGTTTTTTTTTTTAAATTATTTTTATTCCATATTTTTACATCATGTATGCAGACATTTGTTACATTTTTCGAATCAGAATAAATATAAATTAAAACTTCTTAACGTGATTTTGAAATCGTATATTGCTAAAGCCACATGTATCTAAAGAAATAATGTTTTTTATGTAATGAAATATAATTTGTTATAAAATTTAATATCAAATTGATTTGTTTAAGAAAACAAAAATGTATAATTTTTAGTAATGTTTTCCAATTGTTTTCTATAAATATCTTCTTAAAATATCAACACAGAAAAATTTATATGCAATTAGAAAACTTATAATTTTGTTCATTCCAACATTTTTAAATCTACTGTTTAGAAATTCATTTTCACCTCAACATTGCTACCAATGGATCAAAGGATAATTAGGAGTTTGAAGTGAACTGTAGAAAACAGTTGGTAAGCAAACTTGTAGATGCCATCGATGAAAAAAGTTATCTTCCAAAAATAAAGATGTTAGATGCTGGCAGAACGATTGTTCTGCTTGGTGAAATGTGTCGCTAAAAATTATCCAAAATGGTTTTAAAAATAGCTGTGAAGATGATGAACAAGAGAGTGAAGGCATCAGTAAAGAAGAAGAAGCTGTCGACGCTGAAAATGCAGTGTCAATTTTGTCAGAATGAAACGCAATATAATCTGGATTTAATGTTAACTTTAGTTTTGAAGATTTCTACAAGTGGGCAACTGCCTGGCATCATGCGGGACACTGACAGATATGGAAATCATGGCTAATGTCAAAGGAATCTCAGATGAAGAGGAAGAAGCTGAAGATCATATTGATGAACCAAAAATGAATGCAAAAGAGGTAGAAAAAGCTGTAGAATTCTTATAAACTGTTCTTGAATCCCAGGAAAATGTCGGCTATGAGGGATTTGCGCTCTTTCTAACCTTAAAAGAATAACGGAAACAAATTAGGTTATACGGCAAAAATCTTCGAAAAAGTTTTCAGTGTAAATGTATGTTAAAAAAAAATTATGTAAATAAATGTATGTGGTATAATTAATTTAAAGAAATGCCTATATTTTCTACTAAAAACAATTAAAGCACTTTTAGTATTACAGTAGGGAACCGATTATCCGGAACGATCGGGACCATCGGTATTCCGGATAACTGATTTTTCCGGTTTTCTGAATCGCTACAAAAAGCCGTTTTTTTTATTGTTAAACCCAACTAAAAAAAAATTTTTTTTTTGGAAATAATCTTACAAAGAAGAAAAAACGATGGAGTAATACACTAATGATTATTTCCAAAATGATGGTAAGGTAAACATCTTTCAAAAAAGAAGGAAAAATCCTAAAATCTTATGAGGAAAAAAAAAAATTTTTTTTTAAATGGCAGGAAAATTTATCGAATTTAGTTCCGGTTTTTTGGTTTTCCGGTTTTTCGATTACCGGATAACGGGTTCTGTACTGTATTTCTAAATTAAATTTAATTTTTTTAAAGTACTCGAAACCTCTTTGGGGAGAGTTATTATCGACAATGTCAACCTTCATCTATGAAAAGGTACCCCCATCATAGGATCGAGTTAACACGTCTTATACACCAGTGAATTGGAATTGTATTTTTGTAGGGGTAGATACACTACAGTACTCCCCCAATAGAATTATGACTGTGATAGAATTTGATGAACGGACACCACTAGTTGATTCATTGCTGTTTTGTGAGAAGCCGGGAGAGCTGTGTTGCCCTTAGCAGTCGAGTGAATACGTTGTGTGTGATCGAGACTGAGTAGCAAAAGCGCGAGGAGGTGGATAATGTCGCAGTCACAAGTAGCCAGTCAACTGTTCAATGTGAACAATCCATCGAGGTATGCGTATTCAAATCGAAGTAGGCGTTTCTGTCAAGGTAAGCGTGTTCACGTCACGTCCGAAGGCCACCAATGTGGTGAGAGGAGCTATAGTCCGTTTACCAGGAGTTGGCACTTGGCTCCACCTCCGTGGACGCAGAGTTCATTTCACCGCGGGGGAGTAAGAGGAAAATCATTTCTCCGCTTGAAATCAAGATAACCTCTAATGCGCACAAAGCTTCCACACGGTTTTTTTATAGGTAGTCCAATCAGACCACTATGAAGGCAAACCAGTTTACGAAAGAGCCCTTTAATAGAAAATCTAGTAAAAATGAAAAAGTAGTAGCAAATATATGTCTAAAAATTTGTTTAATTTTTGAATGTGATTAGTTTGTCTTATTCACTTGTCTACCACTACAGATTCAATTCTTAAATATATATGACTAATTCCTCTCAGTCACTTTTAAAATAGAATTTGGTTTCATGCGCTCAAACTGTTCACTTTTTAAATAGTCTGCGCAAACTACTTATAAGAAACCGTGTGGAGGCTTTCTGGTGTAGAAGGTGATGGCCAAACACAAACAGTGAATTCTTTTTCAGTCACTTACTTCGTTTTATCATCAGCTCTTATATATCTCGTTATTCTAGCTAATTTACATTTAAAAACTTTTTCCCAGCAAAAGATCTCAAAAAGAACAAACTATTCAATAAAAAGAGAGAAATATCAACAAGTTTATGAAATAAAATGCACATGTTCAAAATATGCACATGAAGATTGCGAAATAAATACTTTTGTCATTCGATAGCCAAATAGCAGCCTTGTTCACACCCTTCTCCCCAAAATAGCGAAATAGTATCATCCGATACCACGTGATGAAGGCGGAGCCAAGTGCCAACTTCTGGTGAACGAACTATATCGACAATGCCAACCGTCATCTATGAATCGAGTTAACATATCTTATATACCAGTGAATTGGAATTGTATTTTTGTAGTTGTAGATAAACTACACCTCTTTATCTCAAATTTTTAGCCTTTCCCGAGAGATTCGAGATAAACGGGTTCGACTGTACCAGCAAGGAAAAAACTAAAACACTATTGATAATCAGAAATTTCAGAAAGACGAGATAATAAACATCAAAAATCTGTTCTAACCCTTTGACACAAAATCTGTTAGAGTATCGAAATTATATTTGTTCTGATGTATAAAATAAAAAAAGTAGTTAGAAGTTTTCCTTTTGTTTTATATTCAAACATTTATCAATAATAGATTTTGTAAATTTTAAAAACTTTATTGATGAATAACTGTTTCCGTACATAAATGCAAATAAGTGCACATTTGAAAATAAATTATTGTTTGAAAATGAGTGGTGCGTGGAGGATTTCATCCTTAACACAAAAAAGATACCGGTGTTTCGTGCTGTATATCATAACCATCAGTTGTTAAAATGCTAAATATAAAATTTTTTCTCTTATTTTGATCAAAATTAATAAAAATATGAAAAATTTGTTTGATAAAAATTCTGTGTCAAAGTGTTATAGCAGGAAGAAAAATGAGAAGAAGTTAAAAGTGGTAATCAGAAATGCTTTAAAAACTTACACACCAATCAAAATGGTTTTGATGTTTTTAATCCGGTCTTCGTCATATAAGGTTTTTTTGATAACGTTTCTGTTTTTTTTTCTACTTTAAATATTATTCGATCTCTAATGTGCATATAATTTTGACTTTCTTTAGGTCACCAAATAGGGAAATTAGAGAGAACAAGGAAAAGTGGGGGAATTTTATCAATCTGGAAACATTAGGAAAACGTCAGAGAATTAAACAAAAATGCTCAACAATTCAGGGGAACTAAATTAGTGTTTGAGTTATCTTAATGTTCAAAATTTTCCCTAAAGAAGTTTGTCTTGTAATAATATTTTAAAAAAATAATAATTAATAAAAGCGGCAGGGTTTTGTACTATGCTTTATGCATAAGAATAAGGCTTATCCGAAAAATAAAATTTATGATTACTTTATTCTTCAGTTTTATACCTAAGATATATATATAATAAGATATATAGATAAATATATTTTATGCATAAGAATAAGGCTTATCCGAAAAATAAAAATATAATTTATGATCATTTTCTTCTTCAATTTTATGCATAAGGTATATATAATAAGATAGTGATATGCTTTAGAATAAGGCTTATCCGAAAAATAAAATTTATGATTACTTTATTCTTCAATTTTATGCATAAGATACATAGAATAACATATATAGATAAATATATTTTATACATAAGAATGAGGCTTATCAGAAAAATAAAATTTATGATCACTTTATTCTTCAATTTCANAAATATTATTCGATCTCTAATGTGCATAAAATTTTGACTTTCTTTGGGTCACCGGTCACAAAATAGGGAAATTAGAGAGAACAAGGAAAAGTGGGGGAATTTTATCAATCTGGAAAAATTAGGAAAACGTCAGAGAATTAAATAAAAATGCTCAACAATTCAGGGGAACTAAATTAGTGTTTGAGTTATCTTAATGTTCAAAATTTTCCCTAAAGAAGTTTGTCTTGTAATAATATTTAAAAAAAAAATTATTAATAAAAGCGGCAGGGTTTTGCACTATGTTTTATGCATAAGAATAAGGCTTATCCGAAAAATAAAATTTATGATCACTTTATTCTTCAATTTTATGCCTAAGATATATATACAATAAGATAGATAGATAAATATATTTTATGCATAAGAATAAGGCTTATCCGAAAAATAAAATTTATGATCACTTTATTCTTCAATTTTATGCCTAAGATATATATACAATAAGATAGATAGATAAATATATTTTATGCATAAGAATAAGGCTTATCCGAAAAATATAATTTATGATCATTTTCTTCTTCAATTTTATGCATAAGGTATATATAATAAGATAGTGATATGCTTTAGAATAAGGCTTATCCGAAAAATAAAATTTATGATTACTTTATTCTTCAATTTTATGCATAAGATACATAGAATAACATATATAGATAAATATATTTTATACATAAGAATGAGGCTTATCAGAAAAATAAAATTTATGATCACTTTATTCTTCAATTTCATGCATAGGTTGAAGATATATCTTATTATATGAATAAGATATATATAATTAGATATATATATAAACATATTTTATACTAGAGAATAAGGCTTATCAGAAAAACAAATTGTATCAAACGATTGTTTGCTTTCCAAAATTTGAAGGAATTTAGAGCCAGAATCAAAAAGCTCCGTGTTGCGGAACTGATTCATTAGCCGATTTGTGTAACTTAATGAGTGAATGAAACAGAAGAAATTTGTAGTAACATGATAAGTATTGATAATAAAGTAAAGCAATGAGAACGAATCACAAAAAAAAAGTAGTGCGTGGAGTCCCTCCGAGCGGAAGAAGTTAAAGTTCGCAACCTGCGACGTTAATTGTAGAAGAATCAGCAGTCGTAGAAGGATCACTAGTTCTATTCAACGACTCTTTTTCCAGCTCCACTCGCTTCCGTGCTCTGTAATTACGGTAATATTGTGCATTTTTCCCTCGTGGACCTCTTAAACCAGTGGAAGTGCTTGTGGTTGCTTCATCGTCTCGCCCTGGAAAATGTATTTGTATTAATAATGCATGTGTATGCGTCATAATGTAATTTCAGAAGAGAAAACCTAACAATCAATCGATATTCACAAGAGACGTACATTGACATGACCTTAAATCCGTCGCATTGTCCGTGGGATTGTTTTCACTCATTTTTTACAATTGTTATCCACTAAATTTGAAAATAAAAAATACTACCCTATTAAATTATATGTGTAAAACTAAAAAAATATTTATAGAAAAACAATACTTTTAGGACTTTTATTATTTTTATGCTGGTGAGAACCAAAACAATAAGGAAATGAATGAGGGAAAACTGTATCCTACCACGTGATTTTCCGGCCAATAAAAATGTAGCGTTAAACGTTTAACGCAACCTTGTTGGAAGTCGCATAAGAAGTATAACTTCAAAAAGAAATGAAATGACATGTTGTAGGTTAGGTTCTATAAATAAGAACCTTCCACAGTGTTTGAACACAAAATTGCACACACACACACATCTTCCCATTTTTGTGTTTTGGCGTGCTTTGCTTGTGCTTAATTAAAGTTGTTTTGCTTTACCTACACATAGTACACGGTATATCTGTATTTGGAGTAATATCGATTTCATTGTAGATGTGAGAGATCTATGATCATTTTTACCTCCTTCATTATGAAATTCTTCTTGGTTAACTTTTTTTGTTATTTTATAACCATCGTTGAACAGTCGACCCAATTTAGAGTTTACGGCTACAATTGTTCCAACTCCGTAACCCTGTGATTTTGAACTAAATCCAGAAGACAAGGAAACTCCTGAAACAAATATCGGGATAAATTCGCTTTCGTTCATGATGTTTTGATGGAAAGATGCATGGAGAGGAAAACTACAAAATACTCTCATGGTTATTCTGACGGCAAGGACTCTAACCCATAATCCGTCTACCACCGAGGATAGGATACTTTTCGTCAGCACTGTGGTCGATGCGAGCCGGGTGAGGAATTCGTATCGACCAGCCGTGGCTGGGATTCCAACCCGGTTCACCTCATTGGGAGACGAATGCTCTATCCCCTGAGCCACCACGGGTCTTCTAGGTTTGCTTACTTGCATTTGCAAGTTGCGTGTAAAAAACAAGTTGCGTTTATTAAGAGGGAGATACATTGCAATTCTTTACACACACAATTCTTACAATCTATTAACTAAATATACCTATTCACGAAAAGAGAATTAACCATAAAACGGTCAATCTGCACCATAAAAAGAACAGATACTCATCATCAGTTACTGATGCTGTTGGGTATTGCTTCCAGAATGTTTTGAGCATTGCAAAAGTACCGAAATAAATGTGGTGGAGGTTACCAGAAAAAAAACTAAGTACATAAGTTATGAAATAATAAACAGGAGTTAAAAAAAATTAAATAAAATTATTAATTTTAAGAATGATTAAAAAAAACTTTAAGCGTCAAAATAATGATGCATGCATTTTGTTAGCATATTTTTTTAAAAGTAGGTTTCTTCCGTTCTTTTATTATTTTTATTCTCTTTATCATTTTCGGGTTTAGTTTTCTTACGGTTTTTTTTTTCCTCCCCTTATACATATTTTTATGTATCTTGACATTTCCCATCGAATAGGCTGGAATATATTAAAGAAATGCTTACCAGCAGCTGCTGGCTTTTTTTGTTTGTTTGTTGCATACTTTTTTGAAATCGTTCTTCATACTGTTACTAAATAATTTATTTACTTGTAAGTAATAAATATATATTGTGTATATATTACATATATTTATAAGAATATTTGGTTGCAAACTCTATAAACAATATAATGCTCCTGACAGAAAAATTAAAAAAAATGAAAGGCATTTGAATTAAATTTAGAAGAATACATTTTCGTTATTTAATTTATATATAGATATCATCATAGTTGGTCAGACAGCCTAATGTGGGCCAATGACTTCCGCTTTATCTTTGATCTCCAATTCTTTTCATTAATTGCAAGAAAATCAGACTCCACCGAGTTAGCCCATCTCAACAGCGGCCTTTCCCGCTTTCTTGTTCCAGTGGGTTTAAAAAGCAGCATCTTTTTTACTGTATTGTCATCACTCATTCGAATCACGTGGGCCATCCAATTCATTATTTTTACTTTTATGTATTTAATAATATCGGGTTGTTTAAAAATCTTGTATATTTCAAACTTTATATATATGTTACAGTTAAAGTATATAATGCAGTTATTTCATAGAATACCTAGTTATTCCATGAAATAACTGATCGTGTCCGTTAAAGTGCGTAATATGTTATTAATTTGACACTTTAACTAGTTGTTCTATGAAATAACTAGGTATTCTATAAATTAACTAATGAGAGACAGTTAAAGTG
>NC_092209.1:70991225-70996359 GCF_043381705.1 Parasteatoda tepidariorum
TTTTTTTTTTTTTTTTTATTTTTTTTTTTTTTTTTTTGTAGCGGGGGCATAAGTTATTGAAAATACAAGTTTAAGAGAAAGAAAATAGAATCTTTTTTTAAAAAAATATGGTATTTAGAAACATTCTTTTAAATTTCTTCCCTCAAAAATTAAAATTCCGATTAAGAAAACAAATTAGTAAATTAGACCAATCGAAACACTCAATATTACTGTTTTAAAATGAAACGAAAGGAACTTGTAGTTTCTTTTTTTCTTTTTGAAAAACTGTCCAATATCGAAAGCCATTCTAAGACCATTGTCTAGAAATATGTAAGACCACCACAGGCTTGTTTTTAAGGTCCAGTTTCGTATGTACATCTACTAAGCCTAGAAAGACTTAAATTCCATATCTAGTTCCTTATTAAGTGATTTACAATACAAACTAACCTATGAAAGATTTTTCTTTTTTGCTCATAAGACATTTTTGATCACAATAGCCCAAGTACAATATAAACCTTCACCTTTTGAAAAGAAACATTTTTTCTTCGTCTATTAAACTTTTGATAATTAATATAAAATTTTGGTAAAATTATACAATATTGAAATTAAATTTTTGGTTAGAATTATTTATTATGAAATAGAAAAATCACTGAGTAAATGTTATTTGTCTTAAAACTCTCAGCTGATCCAAATATCCTGAAATAAATTAATTAATAGGACACATTTTTAAAAAATTTTTTAAAGCACACATTTTTAAAAAAAGGAAAAATTGCTTTTATACATAATACGGATTTTGAGGGTAATACGGTGTGATTTGGCGTAGAAAACTAGGCGATGAGCAAGAGATCTTAAAAATTTATTCTTATTCTTGATATTGCAGGATGTTCAAAAATAGATTACCTAAGCTGCACTTCGGCTATCGGCTTTGTTTAACAGCGGGCTTAGAGGACACAATGCGCTAACCGATTAAACACTGTCTTTATAACATCACTGGAAAATGATTTTCACTTTAATCAAAACGGCAAGTTTCTGGTCAAAATTTGTCCCGCAGTGGACTGATCGTTAAGACACCGTTCTCAGCAGATCACCGAAGTCAAGCATCACTGTCTGCGGTCAGTGTGCGGGTGGGTGACCACTTGGATCAGTCTGCGTAGGGACCGAGGGTGTGCGGTATTGGTCCTCGTTAAACTGTTTTGCCGTAAAGTGCTCGACTTTGCGTGCAGGTCGTTGGACTACCGAAGCGGAGGTGCCATCCCCTTTGTACAGGATCAAAATTGTGATGGCATGTCTTCGGATCATCCTCAGGGATGTTTCCCAGACAGTCGCCAATAGCCCATTGTGCAGCTCTAGTGCGACGTAAATTAACAACCAACCATCTGGTCAAAATTTATGTTTGATGTTGCAAGAGTTAAAAATTAGATTGATTAAGCTGCATTTGAACTATTGGCGATATTTTAGAGTGGGGTTCAGCACACGTAATCTACAATCAAATTAAACCCCCAGTCTTTCCCGAATTACTGGAAATAATAACTAAATTTTGAAATTTGTACCAACTGTTCTTCAGACTAGGCTTCGCCTCACCACATCCTCGCGTGCCTAGGGCTCACCAAACAGGATTCAGCAGATGATCCATTAACGGTGTTGGATTTTTTGAGGGTGTATAACGTCATCGACCTGGTCTAGCACTGCTGGCCAATGGGGGCGTGCAACAACAACAATACAAACATTTTCACCAAGAGTCGTGGTGAAAAATATCCTCAGTGGTAGAGGGATCATGGGTTAGACTCCCCTTATCGTCAGGCTAATCATGGGAGGCTTTCGTAGTTTTCCTCTCCGTGNTAAATCAATGAAATTTTCGGAAGGATCCAAGAATTTTGAAATTTGTACCAACTGTTCTTCAGACTAGGCTTCGCCTCACCACATCCTCGAGTGCCTGGGGCTCACCAAACAGGATTTAGCAGATGATCCATTAACGGTGTTGGATTTTTTGAGGGTGTATTACGTCATGGACCTGGTCTAGCACTGCTGGCCAATGGGGGCGTGCAACAGCAACAATACAAACATTTTCACCAAGAGTCGTGGTGGCTGAGTATCGGTTGCGAGCTGGCAAAAAATATCCTCAGTGGTAGAGGGATCATGGGTTAGACTCCCCTTATCGTCAGGCTAATCATGGGAGGCTTTCGTAGTTTTCCTCTCCGTGCAACGCAAGTGCGAGTTAGTTCCATCAAAAAGTCCTCCACGAAGGTAAATTTTTCCCTATACTTAATCCAGAAAACAAGGGAACTCCTGGATCATGTTCAAAATTACAAATTTAAGGAGTTGAACATTGGCAGTCATAAACCCAGAATTGGGTCGACTGTTCAAAGCTGGTTATAAAATAAAACATTTACCCTTTTTAACACCTCGGTCTGATTGGAGAAAATCGATTTACCAAGAACACTGCATATTTTGATTTTATTGTAAAAGTAGCACTAGAGATATATTGATAGCTATCCGACCATGAGATTTGAGAGCTAAATATGAAATTAGAGAAAAGCGTTTATTATTTTACCTTTTAAGTTTCATTTAACGGCCAGAAAATACCGGATTAATCGCCAATTTAAAATAGTGTCTAGATTGGATGCAGGGGTCTGTTTAGAAGAAATTTGGGTCCGTTAACGGACCCTTCACAAAATATCTTTTCATAAAAACGGACCCTTCACAAAATATTTTAACTTAAAAACGGACCCTTCACAAAATGATTTTTCTTTTAATCGGACCCTTCACAAATTTGTTTATCTTCATTATTATTTTGTTAATCGAATAAACCCTTTCCAGGGCAGAAAACAAGAAAGATGGATGTAAACGAATTAAGTTTTGTCTTCGGCAGACGATTCTTCCATTATTCATCCGAAATTAATATTCTGTATAGGCTAAATACCAAATATTTGTATGTTGCATCTCTAATTTAGAAGCAGCAATTGTTGTTTATTTTTTAAAATTTAATTTTTTTAATTATAATTTTACAGTGTTGAGCATAATCTTGCATGTCTTTACAATTTAAAAACTCCTTGAAAAAGCTTTTTTTTGCAATAACGGACCCTATTTGCTCAAATTCATAAAAGCGGACCCTGGTTGAAAGAATGTGAGTAATATTTTCACAATTTCACGAAAAACGGACCTTTCACAAAATGTCCGGACAGACCCCTGGGATGAATAACGTCATTAAAATATCGGGTGAATTGTACAATTCTATATATGGTATATATTGGTTAAGTATCGTCTGTAAAATATCAAGTCAACTTGACAATTTTGAATAGGGTTTACTTGGCTGTATAATGACTATAACGGTACAACCCCTCCTATGTTATATAATATACGTTCTTATATAATAATTCTGGAGAAAAAAAAAGTCTTTTGAAACTCTCGGAAGAAAAGAAAACCACATTTTTTTACTTGATTGCTTTTTTTATTTCCAAATATGAATAGAAAAATCACTAGTATTTCTTTCCCCTCTGACGTGCAAAAAATGCATCTTTTGAATATAATTATGTAGAAAAAAAATCTTTCGAACATTTCTGTAGAAAAGAAATTTCTTACTTTACACTCTTCTCAAATAAAAAAAATCAGGAACATGTCCCTCCCCTCCAATGTGCGACAAAGGCATCTTTAAATTTTAGAGAAAAAAAATCCAATCTAGAGGCTTTAAGATGCTATGACGCTCTATCCTCTGAGTATCCATGACTCTGGCATGTTGAATAGAAAGTTTTCAAAAAAAAAACAATAGTACAATGTTACGATTGAATCTGGATAATTGTTACCTTAAATTTTAAAATTCAACAATTCAGTATTTTTTCTAGAAATATACGCTAAAAAAGACAGAAAAATAAAATCTGAAAATAGCTTTTTTTGTTTTGTTTGAAAAGTAAAAAAAAATTATGATCATAGCATTGCAATTGTAACAGGATGCATAGCCAAATCTCTCAACAAAAAATAAGTACCTATGAAGTACTTTTTAACCACTCAAAAAATAAATTTTCAAAGACTTTACACGATCATGATAAAATAACTAGTTTCTGAGAACGAAGTCTTTTTCTTGATTAGATTAGCCAGCATAAAAAGATCGAGAGATTTTTCGGTTTGATTTCAGTGGGTGAAAAATGAAGGCTGAAATTAAGAATATCTTGCCAAATGCAGCAGAGTTGCACCATGGGAGAGCAATAATCTCACCGAACCCAGCTCAGTAGACGCGCATGCGGACTCCCAAGCATTTCATCAAACATGTAACATGATTGGCGTTATCATACGCTAAGTACCGACGGTATGCCAAAATGGATTGTGGTTGAATGAATTGTGAAAACGTTGAATAGAACAATGTGGATTTTTCAGCAATCGGGTAAAATATTTATGAAATTTAAATCTTATAATCCTATCGTGAATAAATAAGCTTCAAGTCCCAATCAACATTGTTATTAAATTTTCTTTCGTTTAGAAATAAAACTAAACTGTTTCTTTTACTACTTTTTTTAAATAAAAGTTTCAGCTCTTTATTGATTAATTTATTTTCAAGGATAGTTTTATATTTGGTCTGATTTCATGTATACTTAAACAAAACTATGTTTCTGTTTTATTTCAAGACCAAAAGTATGAACGTTTTGCTAATTTCATATCCGCTAACAAGCAATAAACAGTTCCCGCAACATCGTAATTCTTACATTCGACTTATTTCATTATCTAATTAAGAACCTTTCAATAGTCTGCAAAAATGAATAATTTTAAATAGGGAATTACTGAAACTTTAGGAACATTTTTATAATTGCGTTTACATTTCGGTACTGAACATGTATATGGCGTGCTTAAAATTTATATAATACTACAATCTAACTAAAGACTGTTAGATCGGAGGGAACTCTAATCTTTACGAATGTAATTTTTGTTGAACGAAGGATATACACTCTATAACAAAAAAATCGACGCACCAAGAAGGAGTTGTCCGATTGAAACGAAAATTCGTGGATAGGAAGACAATGTACAGAATAGTAAATGATTAAAATTTCAGAGCAATTGAATAATTTATTGCAGAGTTAGAGTAACAAGTTCAATAAGGTGTTGACCCGCCTCTAGCCTGGATACAAGCTGCCACACGGCGTGGCATAGACCGATAAAGCTCCCGGAT
>NC_092209.1:70997315-71058003 GCF_043381705.1 Parasteatoda tepidariorum
GAAGTCGAGCACTTTACGGTAGCACATTTATTTACGTCGCAGTAGTGCTGCTAAATGGGCTGCTGTCGATGGTTTGGGAAACATCCCTAAGGATGACCGAAGAATTTTGATTTTGACTTTATCCATTTTTTAATTCTTTTCACCTGCCTTTCTTTATGAAGTAACGAGGCGGTTTCTATTTAGATAATGAATTTTTATAAAATTTCTTTACGACAAAATAAACGTATTGCTGTTTTATATTAACTGTGTCATTTCGGAATCCATTCTTTACATAGTTGTTCATTTACTTTAGGGAACACGCGAAAAATTATACTTTTTCCTTTTGTTTTTGTATCAGAATTATTGCAAGTTGCAATAGCGCAAACTGGCATAGTTTTAAATTCTTGTAAATTCACTGCAAAAACTGAGGAAAGTCATTATAGAAAATAACAAATGTCTTAGAATATCTCGCAAAAAGAAATGATCCAATATTAGTTAGAGCTAGAAAGGCCAAACGCTCCGTTCTTGAAGTAAAAGTGCGAGCTTTGCGCCAAAGTGACGTCACTAGAGTGACGTCGGAGGATCGGCGCGGCGAGAGATACTTCAAAGGAGTGAACCAGCCCTTCTATTCTCTTTAGCCCTGCATCATTCCAGCCTGATCGAGCCATGCACCATTGTAATCTGGCACCAAGAAGCTATCGGATGATTGCTTCTTGGTGCGTCGATTTTTTTGTTATAGAGTGTATTTGATTACGCCCTAATTAAACGAAACGCTTAATATGCCACCATTTTCTCTCTCTCTCTCTCTCTCACACACACACACACACATATATATATATATATATAAATTTTTTTTAAAAAGTATTTCTTTGTGCAATGAAACTCATCACTTATACATATGCTGTTAAATTTTAGTGGGAGTCTGTTGAAAATTAAATAAGTTACTGAGGCCACCGTTAATAAATGTCAGATGTCAAAGAATCTATATGCATTTAATTTTACGAAATATATTTTAAGAACGATTTTAAATATAGTTCAAAATATGTAAACCAGATCGATATAAACACATTTTATTTTGTATAATTAATAAATTTTATTAGAAAACAAAATTTTGTTTTGACAGGCAGACAAAGACAGGGGCATACGGGGCAGTTGCACCAAATCGAAATGAAAGTTTATTTTAGTTTTCTTTCGTTAATGAACTGTTTTATTACAAAATATCAGTACAGTGTAAAATCCGTCAGTTTTATTTTAGCTTCTTCATTAATCTATCGTATGAACACAAAAATCTATATTTCGTAAATCTGTCTTTCTAGTGCGGTATTCAGCTAAATTTTTGAAACTGCGATGGACAAATTTGGATATTTAAAAGCCTGTATTTTTACATATAGCAAAAGGAGATACGTTTACATAAATACGGGCTTCTGATAGGCTTAATTGAGCTATTGTATTTACGAAAATTTACCTGAATTCCGCCCTAATGCCAGCAAGGATATTAATTTTTCGCATCTAGATGACAAAGTTAACAATCAGAAAACGGTATTCGGCATGATGGAGATAGAATAGTCAGAAAATCAATAAAATGGACAGAACATTTCCTCTGACCATTGAAGGTGGTCTTAATAGCTATTTTAGGTTCTAGTCAATTTTCATGTCATCTATGTATAATGAGGTGAAAAATTTAAATACCTACATAAAGTTCAAATCTTCATTACTGAAGTAGTGAAGTAGACGGGGGACCCCATAGATGTTTTTGTCCTGGGCCCCAATTAGGCCCTATCGACAGGTTCGGCCCTGTTGACAGGTTCCTTAAAAAAAATTTTAAAACGATGATTTAAAGTTATTATTTTTAACTCCCTTCTAAAAGTAGAATCTCTGTATCTAAGTTTAGTTAGACAGTTACTACATCTGGCTTTAAAGTAGTTTAAATAAGGGTAGCCAAAAAGGAAAATATTAGAATCGGTTATCCCATTTATCGAAGTTTCTTCTAAACTTCGCTTTTCTTCAGCCTCAAAATAATGCAAACTGTTTCAAATTATACTTTTTTAATTAGTCAAAGAACACGCAAACTACACCAAAGTTGAGTAAATTATTTATTAATTGATTCCGGAATCTAAGTATAAAAATATTCTAGGCATGGAGAAAAAACTTATCGTCTTGATGCCTGTCAAAGTGATTAGTGGTGGATATCATATCCTCTTATATTGGATGGTTGATTGAATGTAAACAATAACAATCCTAAAACTGGAAGAAATTTAGAAAACTTCCGGTGTATCCATCCGCTTATGTTATGCTTACGAGTCGATGTTTGAACAGGCTTAATATTCGAAGAAGATTAATGATCGTGATTTGTGTTTTAATTTACGCCTGTATCCATCCGCTTATGTTATGCTTTCGAGTCGATGTTTGAACAGGCTTAATATTCCAAGAAGATAAATGATGGCGATTTGTGTTTAAATTTTCGCGTAAGTTTACGTGTGTATCCATTCACTTATGTTATGCTTACTAGTCGATGTTTGAACAGTCTTAATATTCTAAGAAGATTAATGATTGTGATTTGTGTTTAAATTGACGCCTGTATCCATCCGCTTATGTTATGCTTTTGAGTCGATGTTTGAACAGGCTTAATATTCTAGGAAGATTAATTGTTGTGATTTGTGTTTAAATTTAAGCATAATTTTACCATTCATAAGAGTTTACTGTAATTTATAAATTCTAACAGGTCATGAGCCTCTGAAACAAATTAAACAAAATTAATATCACAGCATACCGGCCTGGTGGCCGAGCGGTTAGCGTGCCTGACTGCGAAGCCATAGGCTGCGGGTTCGAATCCCGCTCTGGCCATGGATGTTTCTCTCTCTCTCTTTGTGCTGTCCTCTGTTGTGTGTGTGTATGATGTGTGATTGTGGCCCACCCTATAAACGGGTTTGTGGCAGTGTGGCGTGGGCAATGTTGCTCGCCTCCGTGACTTTGGTTCACAGGTGCCCACTGGGTAACGCGAAATTAGCAACAATTCTGGCATAGTATAGGCAATGATTTAAATTCAGAGCCTGCCATTAGAAAAAAAAATATCTCAGCATAAATGAAGTGCAGGGTTTGTCATGTTTTGAGTGTTATCCCTTATTAAGCCATATTTGCGTAAAATAGTGCCGTTTGTTTTATTTTGAGTTAGCATCATAGCTTATGGAGTCTTCCAAATTCATTTGTTGTTTGTTTCGTTGAAAGTTAAATTGAAAGAACGCGTTTTATTGAAAACATTACAAGTATAATAATATTGGATGGCTCATTTTTTCAAGCTCAGGCGTAAAAATCAGTCGGAAGTCATACGGTAAATTTTGACACCCAGCGCCACATGCGCTTAGATTTACTCGGTCAGCCATCATAAAACTTTATACTTCTTTTAATATTGTAGTACCAAATTTATGCTCATATGTGCTTGCATAATGCGATTTTCATTCTTGTAGTGATGAACCTCACTTTTTGTAATACAGAGACATTTTTGTAACAAATTGTTTTTGTATATTTAATATTCTAAAATCAATGCGAAACCAATACACAAAACTAGAGACGCAAACTTGCTCCGCATAGTAAAAAATATTTTCTAGTGGCATTGAAATATAAGTTATTTTTCTTTTTAAGTAATTTTTTTACCTCTTCATGATTAAAATAATTATTTACCACTAATAATTTCATACGTTATTGTTGTCTTAAGCCATTAATGCAAGGAGTGCGATTGTTCCTGTTTTCGAGTGGCGCCATCTATGGCCAAGAATTTTGCTTCTGAACACCCGCACGTCATACCCGTCTATAGGGCACACGATGGCCGGGATAGCCTGGTTGGTAGGGCCCATGGCCCATGTCCAAGAGGTCGTGGGTTCGATCCCCGAAAGGCCGAAAAGTAGTAAATGGTGACTGATGCACGTTAAATCTGTCGAGTCGCGAAGTCCTCCATGTTCCCATAACAAATCAATACCTCTGGGGGTACTGATCCAGGAGTTTCCTTGTCTTCTGGATTGGCACCAAATTTCAAGGCTACGGAGTTGAACTTTAGTAGTTGTAAACCCAAAATTGTGTCGGCTGTTCAACAACGGTTTTTTTATAGGGCGCACGCATTCATGCATCCATTTATTCATTCACAGATCGTAATTTTGACCTGAACCACAGAACAATCTATCTCCAATTCAGTACCCCCAGAGGTATAATTTGTTATGTTAGCATGCAGGACTTAGTGACTAGATAGATTTAACGAGCACCAGTCACCATTTACTACACGGGGAATTAATAATTTCATATGAACATAATAAATTCATTGATCATAATTTTTGACCACTTCTATGAAGAGCAACTATATGATATGAAAGGAAACTTTATATCAGTTATCTCGTGTTGACGTTTATAAAGAGGGAGAGTAATATCATTATTCTATAATTTTTACTATATAATTCGCAGAGCAGTTGGCATGCCTGCAAAACAACAACAAAAAGAAACTATTGGAAAACTTGCTTTACTTGATAAATGTGTAAAACATTTCTTTATACTAAAAAAGGGTTACTGTAGAGGCTATTGTTACACATTTTATTTTGTATAATTAATAAATTTTATTAGAAAACAAAATTTTGTTTTGACAGGCAGACAAAGACAGGGGCATACGGGGCAGTTGCACCAAATCGAAATGAAAGTTTATTTTAGTTTTCTTTCGTTAATGAACTGTTTTATTACAAAATATCAGTACAGTGTAAAATCCGTCAGTTTTATTTTAGCTTCTTCATTAATCTATCGTATGAACACAAAAATCTATATTTCGTAAATCTGTCTTTCTAGTGCGGTATTCAGCTAAATTTTTGAAACTGCGATGGACAAATTTGGATATTTAAAAGCCTGTATTTTTACATATAGCAAAAGGAGATACGTTTACATAAATACGGGCTTCTGATAGGCTTAATTGAGCTATTGTATTTACGAAAATTTACCTGAATTCCGCCCTAATGCCAGCAAGGATATTAATTTTTCGCATCTAGATGACAAAGTTAACAATCAGAAAACGGTATTCGGCATGATGGAGATAGAATAGTCAGAAAATCAATAAAATGGACAGAACATTTCCTCTGACCATTGAAGGTGGTCTTAATAGCTATTTTAGGTTCTAGTCAATTTTCATGTCATCTATGTATAATGAGGTGAAAAATTTAAATACCTACATAAAGTTCAAATCTTCATTACTGAAGTAGTGAAGTAGACGGGGGACCCCATAGATGTTTTTGTCCTGGGCCCCAATTAGGCCCTATCGACAGGTTCGGCCCTGTTGACAGGTTCCTTAAAAAAAATTTTAAAACGATGATTTAAAGTTATTATTTTTAACTCCCTTCTAAAAGTAGAATCTCTGTATCTAAGTTTAGTTAGACAGTTACTACATCTGGCTTTAAAGTAGTTTAAATAAGGGTAGCCAAAAAGGAAAATATTAGAATCGGTTATCCCATTTATCGAAGTTTCTTCTAAACTTCGCTTTTCTTCAGCCTCAAAATAATGCAAACTGTTTCAAATTATACTTTTTTAATTAGTCAAAGAACACGCAAACTACACCAAAGTTGAGTAAATTATTTATTAATTGATTCCGGAATCTAAGTATAAAAATATTCTAGGCATGGAGAAAAAACTTATCGTCTTGATGCCTGTCAAAGTGATTAGTGGTGGATATCATATCCTCTTATATTGGATGGTTGATTGAATGTAAACAATAACAATCCTAAAACTGGAAGAAATTTAGAAAACTTCCGGTGTATCCATCCGCTTATGTTATGCTTACGAGTCGATGTTTGAACAGGCTTAATATTCGAAGAAGATTAATGATCGTGATTTGTGTTTTAATTTACGCCTGTATCCATCCGCTTATGTTATGCTTTCGAGTCGATGTTTGAACAGGCTTAATATTCCAAGAAGATAAATGATGGCGATTTGTGTTTAAATTTTCGCGTAAGTTTACGTGTGTATCCATTCACTTATGTTATGCTTACTAGTCGATGTTTGAACAGTCTTAATATTCTAAGAAGATTAATGATTGTGATTTGTGTTTAAATTGACGCCTGTATCCATCCGCTTATGTTATGCTTTTGAGTCGATGTTTGAACAGGCTTAATATTCTAGGAAGATTAATTGTTGTGATTTGTGTTTNTATATATATATAAAAATTTTTTAAAAAAGTATTTCTTTGTATCAATGAAACTCATCACTTATACATATGCTGTTAATTTTAGTGGGAGTCTGTTGAAAATTAAATAAGTTACTGAGGCCACCGTTAATAAATGTCAGATGTCAAAGAATCTACATGCATTTAATTTTACGAAATATATTTTAAGAACGATTTTCAATATAGTTCAAAATAAGTAAACCAGATCGAAATAAACACATTTTATTTTGTATAATTAATAAATTTTATTAGAAAACAAAATTTTGTTTTGACAGGCAGACAAAGATAGGGGCATACGGGGAGTTGCCCAATTGCAACTAGTTGCACCAACTGGAAATGAACATTTTTTGAACAAAATATCAGTACAGAGTAAAATCCGTCAGTTTTATTTTAGCTTCTTCATTAATCGTATCGTATGAACACAAAAAAATATATCTTTCGTAAATCTGTCTTTCTAGTGCGGAATTCAGTTAAATTTTCGCAATTGCGACGAACAAATTTGGACAATCAAAAGCCTGTATTTTTGCATATAGCAAAATGAAATATGCTTACATAAATACGGGCTTCTGATAGGCTTAATTGAGCTATCGTATTCGCGAAAATTTACCTGAATTCCGCCCTAATGTCAGTAAGGATATGAATTTTTCTCCTCTAGATAAGAAAGTTAACAATCAGAAAACGGTATACGGCATGATGTACATAGAATAGTCAGAAAATCAATAAAATGGACAGAACATTTCCTCTGACCATTGAAGGTGGACCTAATAGCTATTTTAGGTTCTAGTCAATTTTCTTGTCATCTATGTATAATGAGGTGAAAAATTTGAATACCAACATAAAGTTCAAATATTCATCACTGAAGTAGTGAAGCAGACGGTGGCCCCCCAAGGAAGCCCCAATTAGGCTAAGTCGGGCCCTGTTGAAAGGTTCCTTAAAAAAATTTAAAACGATGATATAAAGTTATTATTTTTAACTCCCTTCTAAAAGCAGAATCTCTGTATCTAAGTTTAGTTAGGCAGTTACAACATCTGGCTTTAATGTAGTTTAAATAAGTGTAGCCAAAAAAGAAAATATTAGAATCGGTTACCGCATTTAGCGAATCCAAACTTCGTTTTTCTTCAGCCTCAAAATAATGCAAACTGTTTCAAATTATACTTTATTAATTAGCCAAAGAACACGCAAACTACACCTAAGTTGAGTAAATTTTATTCTGCAATCTAAGTAATAAAATATTCTATGCATGGAGGAAAACTTATCGTCTTGATGTCTGTCAAGTGATTAGTGGTGGATATCATATCCTCTCATATTGGATGATTGATAGATTGTAAACAATAACAATCCTGAAACCGGAAGAAATTTAGAAAACTTCCGGTGTATCCATCCGCTTATGTTATGCTTACGAGTCGATGTTTGAACAGACATAACATTCTAGGAAGATTATTGTGATTTGTGTTTAAATTTACGCGTAAGTTTACGCGTGTATCCATCCACTTATGTTATGCTTACTAGTCGATGTTTGAACAGACTTAATATTCTAGGAAGATTATTGTGATTTGTGTTTAAATTTGCGCGTGTATCCATCCACTTATGTTATGCTTACGAGTCGATGTTTGAACAGACATAATATTCTAGGAAGATTATTGTGATTTGTGTTTAAATTTACGCGTAAGTTTACGCGTGTATTTATCCACTTATGTTATGCTTACTAGTCGTTGTTTGAACAGGCTTAATATTCCAAGAAGATTAATGATCGTGATTTGTGTTTAAATTTACGCGTGTATCCATCCACTTATGTTATACTTACTAGTCGATGTTTGAGCAGACTTAATCTTCCAAGAAGATTAATGATCGTGATTTGTGTTTAAATTTTAGCGTAATTTTACCATTCATAAGAGTTTACTATAATTTATAAAATCTAACAGGTCATGAGCCTCTGAAACAAATTAAACAAAATTAATATCACAGCATAAATAAAGTGCTAGGTTTACCATGTTTTGATTGTTATTTGGCTATATTTATGTAAAATAGTGCCGTTTGTTTTATTTTGGGTAAGCATCATAGCAAGCTTATGGAGTCATTCATTGGTTGTTTGCTTCGTTGAAAATTAAATTGAAAGAACGCGCTATATTGAAAACACTACAAGTATAATAATATTTGATGGCGCGTTTGTTCAAGCTCAGGTGTAAAAATCAGTCGAACGTAGTATCTCTGAAGTCTTATGGTGAATTTTGACCCCCCAGCTCCACCTGCTCTTAGATTTACTCGGTCAACCATCCATAAAACTGTATACTTCCTTCAATATTGTGTGGCGCCATCTATGGCTAAGAATTCGACTTCTGAACATCCACACGTTATACCCGTCTATAGGGCACACGATGGCCGGGATAGCCTGGTTGGTAGGGCCCTGGGCCCATGTCCAAGAGGTCGTGGGCTCGATCCCCGAAAGGCCGAAAAGTAGTAAATGGTGACTGATGCACATTAAATCTGTCGAGTCGCAAAGTCCTCCATGTTCCCCGACACAAATCAATATCTCTGGGAGTACTGATCCAGGAGTTTCCTTGTCTTCTGGATTGGTTCCAAATTTCAAGGCTACGGAGTTGAACATTTGTAGTTGTAAACCCAAAATTGTGCCGGCTGTTCAACGACGGTTTTTCTTATAGGGCGCACGCATTCATGCATCCATTCATTCATCCACAGATCTTAATTTTGACCTGAACCACAGAACAATCTATCTCCAATTCAGTACCCCCAGAGGTTTAATTTGTTATGGGAGCATGCAATACTTTGTGACCCGACAGATTTAACGTGCACCAGTCTCCATTTACTACACGGGGAATTAATAATTTCGCATAAACATAATAAATTCATTGATCATAATTTTTTACCACTTCTATGAAGAGCAACTATATGGTATGAAAGGAAACTTTATATCAGTTATCTCGTGGTGACGCTTATAAAGAGTGGAAGTAATTATCATTATTGTATAACTTTTATTATTTAATTCAAGGAGCAGTTGGCATCCATGCAAAACAACAAAAATTCTTGTTTTACTTGAAAAATGTGAAACATTTCCTTACATTAAATTATATACGTATTAATAATAATAATACATATTACTAAAGACGCTATTCTTACCGAAAAATTTTCGTTCCGCGCACTACCTTACTCTCATGACGTAAAAGCTATAATAAAAATAGAAATTTTGTACATTCTTAGAAAAACTCTGACATGAAAATATTGTTAATGCAAATATTAGTTTTTAAATTATCGCTGCCTGAAGTATTGTTTCATAAGTACTTTTTATCAGTAAAATTATGATTTTTTGTAGCCATGTTGTATGATGTTAGAAGATAAAAAGGATTTTAATTTTTTTTTCTTATTAAAAAAGAAAGAAATATGAATTAGTTCTAAAATTTGTTTTTCCTTTTTTTTCAGTTGAATTTATTTATATATTCCTAAAAGCTTTACATAAAAAAAAGTATTTTTGTTCCTTTATTTTTTAGAAGATAGCATCTTCTAACAGTCTGCCAAAAGTGTTGAACCATGAAAATTAGGGGTCTTGATCCCTCTAGAAACGAAAGAGGGAAAGAAAAATAAATGAAAAAACAAAAATTACTCACAAATTTGGTATTCAAAATTAACCATTTCATTTCTTTGTTATATTTTTTATATCCTGCATGAATTATGTCTGATATGAATATATAAATATCATAACTTTTTATCATAATTAAGCATTCATTTACCTTTTTTTTATTACAGTGGGGAAAAAGTGGTTTATAAAACAAAAAAAGATGCTAAATAGAAAGAAAAAAAAAAACTCCCTATTCATCAAATCGTTGCTTTATTTTCTATGTTTAAAGCATAAATATGGAAGAAGAAAGAATTTCTGCAGATTTCCCATTGCCAAGCGTTTGAATCTATGAATGATATTTCTTCAAAATGAAAGAAAACTAAAGTTGTTTAATTTCAAATGTGGCGCGTTATAATAAGCATCCTACTCTTATAGTACAATATTCTATATTCAATTCAGTCTGACGGCAAAGGAAATTGTTATACAATCTTTCGAAACATATTTAAATACATGGGTGTTATAAAATATGATATAGAATTCAATGAAATAACATTTATTTTTTATTTATAACAAGCAAATGGTAAAATATAATTTTTTTTCTTCAGAAATCCAAAACTTATGATGTTACAAAAGTTATTTTTTTCTCAGTAACTGTACAAATTTCTTTACCCACCGTTGTAGATTTATGGTGTATAAGAGTGGTGTACAAAATTTTTATACACCATTCTTTTGGTATACTCTATAAATACAAATAGCAGGGTTGACGATCGTCTTATGGTTCCCAGCTACAATAGTGCGTCCGCTTGTTAATTTTAAGCAAATAGAATATTGAAAAAATATAGTTTTAGTATTCTAGAACGCACCGCCCCCAGTTCGCTCTGTTCACCTACCCCCGTGGTTGCCATTCATTCCCTAATGTTTTTTTTTCCTTAAAAATCGTTACAAAAAATAGTTACTTAATATAGTTACGACGAGTTTAAAATAGTTATTAAAAAAATAGTTTATAAATTAATTTTTTTTTCTATTTCCTTATCGGGCTTAGTAAAAGTATGTATTTTGTTTCTCCTTTTGGACTAAGTTAAAGTAAGCTTGAATAAAATTCAAATTAAATTTAAACAACATGACGATTTGTGTGTAACTTAATTATGTTTAATATTTGCAAATTAACTATTGAGGGAAATATATGTTAGACTAAACTTAGTTTTTAGAATAATAATATCTGCCTGACTTCAATAAAATGACAGGCAAATTCAAATTTTTTAAAATAGTACGGCAGAATTCTATTAATTCTGCTGTTGGGTCTGCATCTTTAATTAAGGAGTTAGAGAACCTTTTTCTTAGGATATGTGTATGGTTTCATTTATTTGCAATAGATGGCAACACCATAAGTTTTCCCAGGATGACGTCAGAAAAAGGTTTCAGACGATTGACTCCTGCCACATTTCGGAACCGGCTTCCCGCGTTCGTGTTTCGTTTCATTATCGTGCGCATTTGTTGGAACTATTTGGTGAACTGAGTGCTTGCTGAAAGCTAGCTTCTCTGCTATCTACATTTACCGGTGTTTCTCTGCTCTAAAGAGAGAATTAAAGGTTATCTTTCCATCGCTTGAACATTTTTTGATTCTTTTAAAAAGTGGTAAGTAGAATTTTATCTACCGTAAAATATTTTCTCTTGGTATAAAATGTGTTAGTAAATATGAAGTTAACTGGGAGCGAAGTTAATAATCATCAATATTTACCTTATTTTACCCGGGTATCGATTGCAGCAGTCCTGAATTATTTTCTCATGCCGCACGGAGCTATTTTCTGCAACTCGATGCCACGGAGTTGCAACATTGTATCAATTCGTAAAGATTTATTGTAGGAATAGTATTTATATCGCGCTTGTCGAATTTTTTTTGCAGAAAATTAACTATGGGCTGGTTTTAAAATATTACGTAAGTACGTTTTTTTTTTATGTATGCTTTTTTTAAAATTTTTTAACTGAATTGTTTAAAGCAATAAAAATATTTTTGGATAAAAGGAGAAATGTCATAAAACTATTTTCCTACTCCCATTTTTCTCTAATTATAATTCGCCGTTATTTCTTCAATTAAGACTCATTACCTTATAAGTTACATTGTTATATCATTAATTTTAAATGATTTATTTTAAAATTATTGATTTTAAATTTAACCGTTTTGGTGCCACAGGATATAATCATAATTTACACTATTAAAATATTTATTTTAAATTTAACAGTCTGATTTATATATTTATAAAATTTATGAAAATTTGAATCAACTGTTAAATTATGTTCAATTCCAAAAAAATCTTGATCATTATATTAACATTATGAATTGATATATTTGTTAAATTATTATAAAACTCTTTAGTCAACTCATAATCATTGTAATCTTGTTAATTTATTCATTTGAATTATTTTTAACAAAACTCTCTCGGTAACTCGTCATTAAATGAACTGCATGAAATATTTTATTGTAAATTTTAATAAGTACCATTTTATTGTTAATTTTAATTGAACTTTCTTTATGGCTTATGATTTTTTTTTAGAATTTTTTCCATCTTACATTCTTTTACTTTTCCTATTAAATTAAACGATTGAGTAACACATTTCTAATTGCAATAAAATTTTTCCTATTTGGTCCAAAAAAATCAGAAATCCGCGTAATACTCACTTTCTTATTATTAATTTAAGCTGTGATTGTTTGAATTTAGAAATTTATAAAAAAAATCCCACTAACCTATTGCATCCACACTAAAATATCATTACATTATTATGAAGAAATGCGTAGAAAAGATACTGACAAGATAATAGTAAAAACATGGAGGGCACGGAATTTCGTAAATTTTTACACCCATCGAAATAGTATCTTTTTGTAGAAGGTAGGAATTTTCATACCAAGTTTTGCACAACTTATAAATTATATCATATTTTTACGCAATTTCTATTTTGAAAAAAAGAAAAAAAAACGAACGGTTAAGTATTAATAGTTATTGTTTTGAAACGCGAAAAAAAAGTGCTTAATCATGCAAGGGATTTTATAAAAAGCAAATTTTCGAAATAGTTTTCTATTTAAAACTTTTTTTTTTTTTGAAGTGATAGTTTGTAAAATAATATTTTTTATTCCTATAATAAAGTTTAGAGTAAAAATGAGAAGTTTAACTTAGTTTTCTTATTTCCTAAGAAACTAAATAAGATATAATAGTAAAAAATAGCAAGATGATCCAGGATAAAAAGAGGGAAAGCTATAAAAATCCGAAATTTTTAAATAGTTTAAGAGCTATAGATAATAAACCAAACGATTTTAAATAAGGTGAGTTTTTATAATCGTTTTCTATTTTAAACTCTTGTTTTTGTTTGAAAAAACATTTATACTTCTCAACTCATTAGTTTTAAGTTGCTCTACAACAATCGCTTGCGGAAAAAAAGGAAGATGTATGTAAAAGAGATGGATAGGAAAAGAAGATGAAACCTAATGAAATTCGTAAAAATACGATTCCTCCGTTTTAAGGGCAGTGATCTTCTTATCAATGTGTGAAAAAAATAATTTTTGCGAATTATGTATTTCATATTTATTTTCATCCTTTATATTTTAAAATTATAAATAGGGAAAAAATATTTTTTGTTAAATTTTAAAATTTATTTCTGTGTTTAAAGATTCCATTGAAACTGGGTAGAAATAACTTTGTTTTGTGAAATCGTATGAACTATGAAACTACTTTTGTTTATTCTAAGTTACCAATTGTTAAATTTTAGAAAACTATTGAACTAATAAAATAATTGTTGCAATAATTGCAAAATAAACACATAATAATTATTTTAATAGTGTAATAATCATTGCAACTGTTATTTTAATGCCTCATTATGTTTTTAAAATAATTGTTGTAAATTGAAATCAAATACAATTATTTAGTTTATATGATTTTTTTAGTTTTTTCAAGCATTGAGAAAAGTGTGCTTATTATGATCGTGTATTATTGGTTATTACAATGTATGTTACTCGCTTTGTATATTTTTTAAATTATATAACGCATTTTTTTATGTAACAGAATAATGCTTATATGCATTTTAGCACTTTATGCGGAATCAATTCTTATAAAATAAATTCTATTGCTTAAATTAGTGTAGAAAATGTCATAATACCTGACTGTATACCTACTTTTGCTATTACATTTTAACGCAAAATAGTCATTTAAATATTTTGATATGTTTTAAGTTTTTTTATTTTTATTTATAAAATTAAAACGCATTTATAATGCTCCTTACAAAAATCTTTTTTGAAATTATTATTACTATTCGTGATTTCAATGGAAAAAAAATAGAAACATAAATCATATTTTACTTATTAGTTCAACAGAATATTATAATACAGCGGTTCAAAATTTTTTTCAGCCACGGTATTCAAAGCGATCGAATTTGACAGAACCTTGAATTTTTAAAAAAAAGCTCATTAGCAGGTGTAAAAAATGCAATCGAAGAAAAACCCTTTAAATTATTCAAAAATATTTAATACAGATGAAAGGTTTTCATTGTTTAGTTAAAAACTCTAAAAATTAAATTTTATGTTGAGCAATTGGAATTCGCAAGTCTGCCGAGGCTACGTTTTTCGCTGTATGAGTTAAATCTAGTAGTTTTTGCCGTTTGATTTGAAACTGATTAAAATAAGCTGTAACTATATAAACTGATTTAATTGCTGCATTACAATTTCTGGAAAAGAACTGTTATAAATTGTGAAAAAGAGCACCAGAAAAAAAATAATTCAATATTCTTGAATTTGGTGAATTTATTCTGAATTTTAAAAAAGTTCGATGTGAAATACTGATGAATTTGTAAATGCATATCGTTAAACAATTTTGTTCCATGCATTGTCATTGAAAAAAAATTGTTTTAAAATGTTCTATTTCAATTTTACATAAATAATTTCATAAAAATAGCCGTAATAATAAATAAATAATGGAATATTGGTTGGATACAAAGCTATCCCACGTCTGAAAAAATCAGTACTGCAGAGATGATTGTGCTCCGGAAAAAATCCGGATTATCTGCTAATCGCGATCCGGAAATCCAAAGTCCAGAAGTTTCAAGAAATCATCGATCACATTATGTATAAAAATTCTCGTATATTTTATTTAAAAAAATTGGAACTGGAATTTATACTTGGTATTTATTTCATTTGTAAATATTTTTTTCCGGTAGAATAATAAATGTGATTAGAGATAAAAATAAATTTATACGTAATTATTAATTTAAATTATGCTGCATATAAATTATTTAGACTTTCAAGTTGTGAAAACATGAATGATTTAAATTTATGAAATGCGTCGTTAATGATTTTACTCAAGAAATTTTCAGGATTTTTGAGTTGGGCTCACAATCACCCCTGGTAATGGTTTAAAAAAAAAAAAAGTAAACTCACGGAGCCCCCGTGACTATACCAGGAACCCTACCATTTGGAATCCACTGCTATATTAGATCATAATTATCTAATTACCGTCAATTCATATTTTAAATGTGCATTGTTTCACGCATCTTTTCACTGCGTGCAGATTGCATTTTTAATCATTCCATCACAGTGAATGGAAAGCCGCTGATACCTTAAAAGCAACTTTCGTTTGTGGCAACTGATGTGTAAAAAGGAGAAACACCCGTGATGATATAGGACTATCCTGCCATCAAAAGTCAAGGTTATTGAAGTAAAAGATGAACAGTGGAGCGTTCGACTCACCCACAAAATGGATTAGAGCCGTTTTTGGAGAGAGTCACGCTTCGAGGAACTTCGGATACTTTCTTTTTCCCATAACCAATTGTTTTTTTTTTATATCACCATGAGTCCCGCTCCAAGAATTTTAATAATTAATTAATTGCTAATGGGTGGAAAGGGTTATTCACAATCTGGCTGAAAGGTACTGGTACTGATAGTTAAAGCTGTTATCCCCTAATGCTAAATTTCAGTTAAAATTCTGTATTTGGAGCTATAATATTTCAACAAGAAGTAAATTAAGGTTATTTTAGGTTATTTATTTTATTTATATTATTTTAAGGTTATTTAGTAAATTAAGGTCACAGGATGAAGTTTTGATTTAACCTATTTCTATGTTAACATTATTTCTATAGCATATTTCTGTTAAAGGGAAGCTCTATTCCCAATTTTTTTTTCTACTATGGAACCCTAAATGATCAATCTTCTTTTGGTGGAACCCCGACTTTATAAATGCAGTATATAAATGCAATTGTGAGTGTATTGACTAGTAAAAGGCTTTTATTTTTAAAATACTATACAAAAGTAAGAAAAAAATCTTCTTTTCATCATTTATAATTCTAATTTTAGTTTTATGTCTGACAATTAAATTCTCAGTCCTGGAGATGTATCTAATCTATAGTTATGAATTTATTTTTGGTGCATTTACATAACCTGAAAATGAATAAAATTTGAACTAAAAACTAAAATAAAAACTAAAAAGAACTTCTATAAATCTTTAAAACCGTTATTAAAGATTCTTTATTAACGAACTTAGTTATTTTATTTTGAGTTGAAAAGCGGGATAAAAGATACTAATACATTTTTATTAAATGCATGTCCTTTTTATATTTTTTTAAATATATTGTTACCAGAAAAATTATAAATTGTTATTTCTTTTTCATTGGCATCTTATTTAAAATAATTTCTTAAAGGCAACCACAATATTAAACAAAGAACGGATTATTAATTGGGTCTAAATTTAATTAACGGTTTCAAAACTTATTACTGGCTAATAAAACCGTTTAAATCTTCTCTCTATGGAACCCTAGGGTTCTACAGAGTACCATTTGGGAAATACTGCTCTATCGTGTTGTCTAATTAAATAATATGTTATTTTTTATTGTTGATGTTTATTCATGACTGTTAGGGTACGTTTTGTCCATCCCTAGACAGCGCCCTCAATGTTAATTATGAAAATGGCGCAAAATGTTTTAACAGTTTTGAGGAAATAAAAAGTGTTTGTGATCGAATTTTTTGATATTAAAAAGTTACTGTATCTCTTAATTGCTCGTAAAAAATAGTCAAAATCCTGGAATTATTCTTCAATCTTTCCCATTTCTAAAACTGACAGTTTTTTTTATTATTATTTATTTATTTATTTATTTATTTATTTATTTTTTTTTTTTGAAAGTTAAATGTTGTCCCGGGAGCATTCTGTCAATTCTGTAAAAATAAGAAGGAAAAAAAATTTTTTTCTTCAAAATTTTACTGTGTTTTTAAGAAATAAACCATAATTATTTCTATTAATTATTTAAAAATATCCAACGACGATTGTGTCAAATATCAGATTATTTGCTTGATATTACCGTTGATTAAATATCAACTATTTTAAAAAGTGAGATTAAAAATTTTTTTTCACAATTTTTTATATTGGATGGTTGTTACCGTTTCAAATAGTGTGTGTTTAAAATTTATTTACATATTAATCTCTAATAACAGGTTACTTATTAATAGCGTTACTTTAAATAATAATACACCTTTTAATATTGTTACCGTTTGGAATACAATTGATAAGAGAAAATATTATTACCATGAAAATGCATATTTGAAAATGTTGTTACCGCTTTGAATACGAGGGGGTGAACGTCAGTATGATAAGTTAGTCAGCAAGAACGGCAGCAAAAAAAAGTAAGTGCCCATTGAGGCCTCAATCACATTATTATGTAAGTGAAATTTATTGCTAAAACGTAATCACTCCTACGCCCCTTTCTATATTGAAGCACTGTCGCTAGTTTTAATATCAAAGCATTCCGATTCTTAAATTGAAAACTAAAAAAACGAAAAGTAAAATCTGATTTATGACAATCATTGAAAATATGTGATCGGTCCCTTTATGATGGGAGGTACCTGATGCATCTAGTGGAGAGGGGAGGTGGTAAGAGGGCGAGGAGCACCCATCGTGACCTTCCGAATGAAAAAAGAAAAAAATAAATAAGAGGGGTGGAAATTTTGTTGGGTCATAATCTCTGCAGTATATCCAAAACGCCTCATCCCCTCTTTCAAAATCTGGGCTTAGAACTTTTTTTTTCTTTTTTACACTGGACGGATTTCACCACAGTGCACGTGTTCTGCTCCTTTCGTTCACTCTGTTCCAATATTCGAAGTTTCCATGTAGAGAGGGGGGAGGATGTGAAAGCAAACGATGATCCTTTTTACAATGAATAAAATGAGTTTTTGCACAAGGAGGCGAATGCGGGGAAGGATGTAGGAGGTAGAAAGTGCATTATTTTCCAATTATTTTTCCCTTGGAAAACCTTTATTTGTACTCTTTTTCTTTTTGTTAATCTTTTTTTTTTTTTTTACATATTTAAATCAGTATTTTCTCTTGGGAAGTCTTAGATGGGTTTAGGAGAATTTAATTTGTGAGTGCTGTATATTTGTATTTTATTAGTTTACGTTTTTATGTTGCAAATCTGTTATAATTAAAAAAAAATGGTTTGCCTCTTTACGCTCTTATTTTTCACTTAAGTATTAAGATAATCATTTTTCTCTAATTAAGATAACATTTTATGATTAGATAAAAAGATAAGGGCGAAATTTTTTAGTGTCAGTTTTTTTTAAATGTATTTTCACAGAATATTGTGCATATGTTAGCTTCCTGTTTAAATATGTTTTTAATTAGTCGTGAATAAATTGTAACTGTCGGCCAAAATTTTAGAACTTTCTCTCATTGTTTAATGAACGCTTCTTATAAATGGTAGTCATACTAAAACTCTAAAATAATTATTAAAAAAATAAAAATAAAAAAATAAAAAACTCTTAATCATTGAAAAGCTGTGTGGATGAAAGTTCTAAATGAAGTTTTCGTGAATTTGAGTGAATGAAATTAGAAGTTGATGTGTCGTCAGTAATAAATGAAGATTTTGACAATTATTTCTGTTTCCGATTGCTGAAATCTGTAAAATCCTAACAACCATTCAAACGGTTCGCGTCTTAAGAGGACGCCATACTAAGGGAGAAACTTTTCATCCCAAATTCTCTTTCACCTCTTATTACTAATTTAAATGAAGGAAAAAGTGAGTTCCTAGAATAAGTCTTAAAGTTTCATTTGCTGTAAAAAAAAATATATTCAAAATGCAAACAAATTATTGGAAGACAACTTTGCCAATGCGTAATAAGTTATCTTCTCATGATTTATTTTCATTTTGATATTATGCAAATTTCTTTTGAGTACTTGAAACTTACTTTAGGTTTGTCCTGAACTCACTTTTTTTTCATACTTTATGTTTGTCCTGAACTCACTTTTTTTTATACTTTAAATTTTAAATTTGTTATGGTCGTGAAAGAGAAATAGTGACGAAAAGTTTCTCCCGTGGTATAGTGTCCTCTGAATGTTTGCACTCTTTACGTTTTAATTCGCTACCAAAAGAGACGATACTTTCATTCACTGATGTCTGCGAAATTCAAAGGCTTAACTGTTAATTTACAACATATAAATACATGTGTGTTGTACAATCAAATAAAACTTATTAAAAAAAAAGAAAGAAAATAGGTTATAAGTGACTTAAAAAAAAGATTCCACAGGTATAACCACCGTCGTTGAACAGTTGACCCAATTACGGGTTTACGACTACTAAGGCTCAACTCCGTTGCCTTGTGATTTTGAACCAATCCAGAAGACAAGGAAACTCCTGGATCAATACCCACAGAGGTATTGATTTGCTTAGTTATGGAAACATGGAGGACTTTGCAATTCGACAGATTTAACGTGCATCAGTCACTATTTTACTACACGGGGAGTCTTCGGCCGGCGACGAACGAACCCACAAACTCTTGGACATGGGCCCAGTGCCCTACCAACCAGGCTATCCCGGCCCACTTGTAGCCTTTTGCCGCCAAGATCTCCATTTGAAACCTGCACTCAGAATTTTGTAGCATGGAAAAGTTGTCATATAGTTGAATATAATTTTTGTGTTCTGCCGCCATCAGAACTTACTTTATTGCGACGTGTTAATAACAATTTGTTATTCTAAGCAGCCCAAAAGAAAATTCGAACAAAATGTAACACAACTTTTCAAGTTAGGTAACAGTAATTTCTGAGTTAATTGCCTCAACAGTGAAACAGTAAAGCGTGCGAGAGCCTTAAATATGTCCATTAACATTCTGCATTAACGGAACCTCCCTCCCAACCCTTGTTACGAAGCTTTTGTTTTAAGTGCTAAATCGTTTCCCTGGCACTTTAATTCGCTCCTTCGTCAACATGATATAATTTGCACTGCCGACTGATAATATGTCTTCACCCTGGAAAACGGTAATTTGCTTTTCGTTGTTAAGTACTATAAAAGAGATTTGGATTAGATTCTCAACTGGTGGTTTAAAGTTTAATTCTTAACTTAATTAAAGTCGCTCCTCATTTATATCGTTCCTGTCAGGAAACAAGGAAGGAAAATCGCGATATATATCTGATGATTGTTATGAAATAAAACGGAGGCGTATGTTATGGAAAAAAAATTTCATGAAAATAACGATAAGTATTTATTCTTTATCTTATTGTTATTTTCTTCGTTGTGCAATCTTTAAGCTGAGAAAATCTGAAGGGCGGTCATTGGAAAAAACACCTGATTTTTATTAGGCAATCAAACTGGATTTTAAATATTTTCCGTTCGGTCTCCCTCTCTTAAAAAATTCGTCTAATCTAGATAGAGTTTTTATTTCTTCCTTGTTCGAATATTACATAATTTGAAAACCTTAATGTGTGTACTTAATTTTTGGCAAGGATTCTAAAATGTATATTAAGGTTGGTGATTGCGGAACACCATATTTTATGTATGCCTATTATGTAGAACATATGTAAATAAGAAATAGAACATATGTAAATAAGAATGTGAATAAGAAATTTTTTTTCTTCTCTTTTTTCAAAAGCTTTGCGAACTTTAGATTTTATTTTTAATTTTTTCAAAAATTTGAAAGTGAAAAAACTTTTTACATATGTCTCAGACATACAGCTAAAACTCCACGTGATATGCAACAGGATTAGATGGATATACTGTTTCGTAAAGATAATAAAAGAATGAAATCATGAGGGGAATCCAGTGGGCGTGTGGAGGCCCTGGCAAAATTTCTTGACTTCATAACCCCAAAATGAAGAGCGTAGTATAATAATAATTAGAGATGGCTAAAAATCTTACTATTAAAAAAAAAGAAGAAGAAGAAAGTAGCACGTTAGAAGGATATATTCATAAAAATTTAAATCCATATTTTAACTTCATTTTTTATAGGTATGTGGAAATTATTGTTTTTTGAAAATTCATTATTTATAAAATATTCCTAAATATGAAAAAAAAAGTAAAAAAATAATGATCTAAAACTTCAGTATGACATTTGTATTCATAGGAATTTTATTCTTATTTTTTTTAACCCAAGTACATACATTTTATCTATTATTAAAATTAAAAGTAGTAATGGAATAGTTTTGTATCCTTAGTCGTGGATTGTATCGTGGTGGGGCAACGGTACTTAGATACTTAGTGTAAGCTGGGGCCGTTGCCCCCCTCCCCTGCACTGGTGGAACCATAACATAGAGGAGGGGCACATTTAGGAGTGTGTTTCCATGAATATATTACAATCCATAGACAAATGGAATTATTGAAGTGGCCAATTGTTCTCTTGAAAATTGTTGTAAGGACTCAAAGCCCCTCAGGCTCTAGGTAGCTTTTGAAACATCAAACTAGTACTTTTCATTCTTTTATTCTACATTGTAAAACTTCACTAAATTTCGCATTGTTGATAAAATGAAAAATTATAAAAATGGAATATAAAAATTGCGAAATTTGTTGTAATTTAATGATGTATTAGATATAATTATTATTATTTATTCATTTATTTTTTTTAAAATTTGAAACTGTATTTTAACTAACTCAGACACAAAAGATCTGCTAGAGAAAATAACTGCAGATTGTCATATTTCATAAGGGTATTAACATAGTAAAACTATAACTTTGTTGCTGCATTATATAATCAAATGTGATGATCACAATCTGGTTTTTTCCGCCAACGATTGTCAGCGATGACTCATAGATCAGACTATAATTTACTCGCATCAGAGATTATGATAATAGCTCCTTTGCCCACAGGTCTCAATCCGTCTTTTCTACCTCCTTTCCTATTCTTTATATGTTCAGTTATTTTTTTAGATAAATTAACTACATATTTTGGCTCGTTATTTATATGTTTAGTTATTTATTGAGATAAATTAACTACATATTTTGACTCGTTATTTATATGTTTAGTTATTTATTGAGATGAATTAACGACATATGTTAAACTCGTTATTCATATGTTAAGTTATTTAATGAGATAAATTAACTGCATATATTTACTCGTTATTTATATGTTTAGTTATTTATTGAGATAAGTTAACTACATATGTTTACTCGTTATTTATATGTTTAGTTATTTATTGAGATAAATTAGTTACATATGTTGACTCGTTATTTCAAAACATAACTTTGAATAGATTTTAAAAATCAATTATATTTTTAATTAGGAAGTTGAATTTTTTTCTTCTTATTTTATGGTTTCCGTAGAATATTAAGTTGTATTTCTGACGCTAAATATCTTGCTTTTTTTTCTTGTTTTAAGGTAATTTGCTATCAAATTAGGATATAAAATTTAATAAAAGGCTTAAAATCAGTTCCTTCCCACCTCTTTTATCATACTGTTGTTTTGGAATTTATTTTTTGTTATAACATCTGCAATTTTAAATTGAGTTTCTTTCACGCTTTGTGTACGTAATATTTAAATTAACTCTTAGTTTTCTAATTAAGCTTTTTGTGCGTTTTAATTGGAGAAGTTCCAATTCAAAATGAAATTATCTTGTTGAAAACGTGAATAATTATATCAACTAATTAAACCTGTGGCTTTTTTAAGGGGTATTTGGTAAATTACGTAATTTGTTATGACTTAGTACTATTTTTATATTTTATTCTGTTTGATGGGTCTATTTATAGTCTCTAATGTATTTGCCAAGAGTTGAGTTTGAGATAAGTTTTTTTCTTTTCTTATTTAGGCCACATTTATGTAGGAAATGAAAAAAATATATATATATCTGCGACAATGCATAATTTCAATCTTTTAGATATTTAATGTTTCATTTATTTATTAACTGGAAATAAAATTATGTTCTGAAATTATTTTGAATTAATTCGACAGTAAAATAGGAAGTTCGTTTTTATTAATTGAAAATTAACTTTTAGTTTATCTGTAATTAATATTAAAAAAAAAACAGTGAAAGACCGACAACTTGCAAATAATGGTGATTCAGTTTGAATTTCTAAATGATTTATTTATATTTAAATTTCCCTTATTCCATATCTATAACAGGACGAATTAGTATAGGACGAATATTATATTATTCTATAACAGGACGAATTAATATAGACTGCAATGTCACAATAAAGCTAAAAACTTCATTCCTTACTGAATCAATTTCATTAATTGATTTTTTTTTATAATATATTTTAAAATAAAATAAAAATTGAACAAATATGCTAACTGTCACTGTAATTCGTGCATTCTAAAAAAATCGTCTGCTAATATACTTAATAAATACAATTAACAGTATTAAAAAATAACTTTACTTTTATGTTATTCACATATTAATTTTTTGTATAACTTTATTTTTAGGTATTAAGTTTAATTTAGTTAAAAGTTATTCTAAATTAAAATAATTCTCCATTAATAGGCTCTTTATGTGTAACCTTATGATCAACCTTTTCTTTCGTTCCTTAAATAATCGAATTATAAATTTTATAATTTTTAAATTTGTCTTTCAAAATTACTCGACATGCTTTTTTATAATAAAATTTTATTTTTTTAAAATTGTATATTCTGTGTAAAATTTACTTGCTAATTTTAGCAGATTCTTATACTGAATGTTGTAGATTTGTCTTATACTTAGCGGTGACCATATCGATCTGCATTTGTAAAATGGTTTCTGAGAGTTAAACAAGTTTTGAATTGTTTCAATTAATGCTGTTTTCTCTCTTACAATCGGACCCTCGTTCATTTTAAAAGGATTGTTGAAATTGTAAGATTGAATTCAAATCCTCCCGATTAGTAACAACGGCGATTAAATTCTTAGCAGAATCAATGAAAGAATAAACAGTATATGAGAATTAACGGGTGGGAGGAATTGTATTGGAAAACTATCTAAGCAAAGATTATTTGCTTGTGCTTTATTGAAAGAATTTCGTATTTTAGAAAATTCAATTAGTTTGCTGGCGAAAAGATGTTGTTTTCCATTAGATATGTCACTAAAAATTTAAGTGATTACTTTGTTTACTCCAAACAATTAGAATAAAATATTTGTAACGTATCAAGGTATATTAAGAAATAGTTCTTTGTTTTATTAAAAAAAAACATTTATTTCACACCACAACAAATATAAAGTACTCGTAACGGGGTAGTTAAATCTTATAAAACAAACTAGAAAAACCCGTAGCGGGTTATAAGAAAACTCAAATTCCAAATCAAACTAATCTCTAAAAAAACAACTCTGTTGTTCTACAAAAAATCTTCTAATTTTATCGTCTGCTTTTATTTTATTGTTTATCTCTTTATGTGTTTAGTTTATTTTATTCATGCTTTTGCTAGCCCGTTATTTTTAATATTTTTGCGTTTATTCGTGCTTTTGCTAACCAATAATTTTTTAAATATTTTTAGACTTTATATATTTATCATTGTCTGTTTCATGTTTTTGGCCTGTATATAATTTGCAAATCTACGAGTCAGTTTTAATATTCATGCATTGTGCATAATATTAATTCAAATGATTAAGTATCTTGTTGAGTCTAAGAACCGCTGATTTAGGTAATCGTCTAATTTGCTGAATGCATTGCTAGTGGATTTAGAAATCCTTTTAGATTTAAAATACCTCAGCTTAAAAGTGAAGTCTCAAAATTTTTCGAAAATTAAAAAATTCTCTTATGGCCAACGAACTGTCGTTAAACAAAAACTTTTTTTTGTCACTGCTGCTAAAGACAAGCGTTCTTTGGCAAATTAAAAATTGTTAAAAACTTGATTCATTCATTCTTCGGAAATGAAAAACTGAACAGTTCACTGCGCATTTCACGAAAAAAAAATTATTTAGAATTTGGTAAAAAAGGAATTTTATTTGGTGAATAAAGAATATTTCCCCCTTCCAAAACATAACCAGGCGGCTCCTTTGATCTCTCCTCAGAATGTGTCCATTGACAGCAAAATATCTCGCTTTTTTCTATAACTTTTTTTTAGCAAAGTTAGGTCTTGGTATCCAATGAAATATTTTGTCGCAGCCTCACGCGTGTCAGTTTTGTTCTAATCTATTTGGGAAAATATTATTTTAGCAACTACTTTCATTATTCGTCACTCATTGAAAATATTTTCGCTAAAATTCTACTAAATAATTAACTCTTTGATGCAAGTGGGCCATCGGTGTCCCTTTCATCTATTTTTTCCTGGCGCTCTAATTACAAGAAAAAATATATTTTGTTATTTTTCAAATATAAAAACAGTCTAACAGTTACTAAAAGAATATGTTAGATTATCGGAATCATGTTTATACCGAAATATAAATACCAAAAAAAGCAGTTTGAAATTTTTTGTCACATTCATTTGAAAAGTTACTGTTTGGAAGTGAGCCGTGTTAGAAAATTTCACCTTTGAAAACACACCGGTGTTTCATGCTATAACCATAAATTATTAAATATAACCATAAAATTTCATAACCATGAATTTTTAAAATGTTAAGTATGATATTTTTCATTGATTTTGACCTAAACTAATACAAAATATTGGAAAATAGGCTTTATTAAAAATTCTGGAACAAAGAGTTAAATAATATTAGATATTTTGAAAATAATTTCATCTGGTAATACCATTATTGCTAATTACAACATAAACCCGTACGTTTAAAACACAAACAACATTGTTGCAAAATTTAATTTTGTAGGGAACAACTTTCCAACTCCGATAAGCCTTGAGTATGAGAGGGAGCAAACTAGTTGAGTGCTAGAAACTCATTTGAAGAAAGAAGTCGCCTCGGGGCTTTGGAACATTAACTTAATGTCTCTTTCTCATATACTCTGCAAAATTCTGAAGGAACATTTCTGTGCGACTTCGACGGCAATAACATGATGCCTGCTTCCCTCACATTTCGAAATGGTTCCCACCTTAATGTCACCGAGGTGAGCCAACTTTGATGAGATGTATATTTTCGACGAAATGGCTCAGAGAGTTGAAATAGCCCTGCGTGTTCTCCAGCAATTTTCAAGAGAAGATTTTTCATTTCACTTGATGACTTCCTCCGGCGAGGGTCGAATAGTAACCCAAAGAGAATAAACACTGCAGGCTAAAGATTAGAACGAGACCAATGTTTGTGGGAAAATTGGTTTTTGATGTCTAATGGTGCATTTTGTTCTGACCCTCAATGTTTCCCTTTTTTTTCCTGAATTATTTTGGGAACATTAAATTTTGAAGTATTTACGAATTAACGAAGTATTTTGTTCTGACCAAATGCTTTACTATTTTGTTCTAAATGATTTTAGAATTATTTTGGGAACATTAAATTTTGAAGTATTTACGAATTAACGAAGTATTTTGTTTCGACCATATGCTTCACTATTTTGTTCTAAATGATTTTAGAATTATTTGGGGAACATTGAATTTTGAAGTATTTACGAATTAATGAAGTATTTTGTTCCGACCAAATGCTTCACTATTTTGTTCTAAATGATTTTAGAATTATTTTGGGAACATTAAATTTTGAAGTATTTATAAATTAACGAAGTATTTTGTTCTGACCAAATGCTTCACTATTTTGTTTTGAATTATTTTAGAATTATTTTGGGAATTAACGGCTGACTCATCTTCACTTGCTGTTCGGAGAACCGCCTCCTCGATGCGATACTTGTAACGTTTCACTTTCAATTCATCATATTTTAATCGCTTGCCCATGTTTTAACCAACAACGCCTTACCTTCTTTGGAAGCACGATTTTATATATAAAAGACTTGTTAGATAAAAATCACCATCCTAACATCTTTGCATTTTTACGCGCTATTGGAATTTTAAGTTGTATATAATTGTTTTATACTATTTAGTGTTTTAGTAAATTTACCATGCAGTTTTATTGATTTTAATGTATGTAATTTTACAACATTGTTTTAGAATTTTCACTCTCTTATCTGATTTTATACGTGTGCTTTACTTAACCTTTTAATCTGTTTTTAAAACCGTGTGGTTGGCGCAGTATGTCCTTTTTTGGACCATTTGCCACTAAACCCCACATTCAATTCAATTTTTTAAGAATTAACGAAGTATTTGGTTCTGACCAAATGCTTCACTATTTTGTTATAAATTATTGTACTAGAAAGACAGGATTTCGATATCTAATGAAGAATTTTGTTCTGGTTATCTAACCTCAGAATATTGTTAAAGAATATTAGGTATCTAGCGAGAGTTCGAAGTGTAATTAAGGTTGTTTTTTGGAAGGCTCCGTCGTAATATAAAACGACGCTTTTTTGCGAATAATATGCTAGGTACATGTCCAAAGCTTGAAGGAAGGAAAAAAACTACTATGAGTTTGCAACTGTTACTCATGACTGTTAGGTAAAAGTTTAGCCTATCTAAAGCCAGCTCTGTCAATGCTTTTTTTTAAAATGGCGCGAAACGTCAAAATGGTAAAAGCCACAATTTTGTGAAAATGAAAAGCGTTTGTGGTCTACTTTTTTAATACTTCAAAAGTTACTCCAATGCTGCATTACCTGGGATCATAAAAATTTGCAAAAACTGAGAATAAGGCAGTGATTTTGATAATTTTCATCTCAGTGGAAATTAATTGCCAAATTAGCGATTTTTAAAAAAGTTTAATAACTTTTAAAATATTTAAGTTATTTGTCTGTTCTAAAGCCCAGACAATTCTTCACCGTAAGGTGATATATATATATAGTTTATAATCATCACATTCTAGTGTAAGGCACTTAAACTATGGCGGCAGAGCTTCGAAAAGCAGTGTTAAGAGAGAACAACCACTATAACAGATATTAGAACGAGATTAGTGTTTTTTGATAATTTGATTTCGATATCTAATAATACACTTTGTTATGAACAAATATTTAATTTTTTTCCTGTCCAATCTGGGAGCATTAGATTTCGAATATTTCGTTCTGACCAAATGCCTCACTATTTTGAACTAAATTATTTCAGACGAACTAGATTTCGATATCTAATGAACAATTTTGTTCTGATCATCTAACCATAGAATACAGTAAAAGAATATTAAAAATAAAGTTCAATTAAGGGTGAATAAAAGGTCGAAGTTCAATTAAGAGATTACAAGTACTGTAGCAGATATTATAGATTAGTGTTTGTAGGATAATTTGATTTCGATATCTAACAATACACTTTACTGTGAAAAAATATTTAATTTTTTTCCTGACTAACTTTGGGAGCTGTAGATTTTTGAAACTTAATTTGTTCTAAGTAAATTTAGTAAGACTGGGTACCGATATTTAATGAAGAATTTTGTTTTGATCATATAATCACAGAGTACTGTTAAATAATATCAGATATGTAATGAGGGTAATTCAGAGAGAACAAATACTGCAGAAGAAATTAAAACGAGACTAGTTTTTGCAGGAAAATTGAGTTTCTACGGCCTGCGCTGAGGACTTCAAACCACTAGTCAGTAAATTAGCCAAAGTGTTAGCCAAATTTCACATGTCTTAGCCAAAGACAAATGTTATTAAATTTTTATGATTAATTTTTCCCCATAGAAACCTTTAAGTCAAAATTTACTATAAATTGAACTATAAGTTACTTGAACTACTGTTAATTGAACTGAAATTTCAACTATTATTTAAAAATGCAAATACAAATTAAGAGTCATTCTACAGTTGGAAGGAGTAATGAATGGGGGAGAGAATCAAAAATGTAAATATTTTATCGTCTTTGATGAAAGGAATTAAGAATTGGTAGGGGTCAATTTTTGATAACTTCCAAGAATAGAGCAGTAATATTAAAAAAAAAAATTCAAAGTAAAAGATTATATTTTTAAAAACCATGTTTTTGTAGTGGAGAATAATAATTAAAAAAAAAAAATGAAAAACGAAAAACATGGGGCGCATGAAATACATAACAGTAATGTTATATTAGTGTGTGTATGTGTGCTCTTGAGAATATGTGTATGTATATCTGTAATTGTAATTGTATCTGAATGTGGATGTGGAATATGTTTGTGTATGTGCATATGTATGTGGATGTATATGCGGCTGTGCATGTGTATGAGTAAGAAAATGTGTATATGTATGTGTATATGTACTCTGTTATGTATTTCATGCGCCCCACGTATTTCGTTTTTCAATTTTTTTTTAATTATCATTCTCCCCTACAAAAACGTGGTTTTTGAAAATATTATTTTTTATTTTGAATTTTTTTATTTTAAATTATAATTTTTTTAATTTTTATTTTATATTTTTTAAAAATTATTACTTTCCAATTATTATTCTTCACTACAAAAAACGTGGTTTTTTAAAATATATATTTTTATTTAGATTATTTTTCTTAGTCAAGAGTAGTCAAGACTACTACAAGACCATACAAAAGAATATAGAAAAACAATACCTTTACGACTTTCATTAGTTTTTTTTTCTTTGTATGTCTTTTTTCTCTTCATTTTCATGCATTGTCATCCAATTCTGAACTATGTGCCAAATTTGAAGTTTGTAGCTAGTCGGGAAGTTAGTTTAAAATCGATTACAAAATTCCACCCTGACAGATATACACGAAGGCAAGTTTATATAAACGTGGTAATAAACCTGAAGCAACATTTGATGTTTTTTTTTTTTTCACTGTTTCGCTTATTTTTTTACTGTCAGCGATTGTAATCATTCAGAAAAAGAAAAAAAAATCGCTGTAGAAGATAAGTTATTTGAATAATTTAATTCAGCTTTATTCTGTTTTATTGGATTTTATACTATTCAAAGATTTTAAAACGAAAATTGGGCGGTAGTTTAACACGTTCGTTTGCCAGCCAAGTGGAAATGGTTATACTATATCATTGAAAAGTGGTAATCTATAAAGATAAAATCAAAATTAAATTATCTTATTTTAGCAACCATTTTAATTTTTACATTTTTACGATAAAATTATTTTAATAAACAATATGTCATAGTCACGAGAACACATATTTTTTGAGGTCTGTTGTTATATTTAGCTCTGATCAAGAGCTTCACTATTATTTTGTTCGAATTTTTTTTTATAGGTCTTAGAAGTTTAATGAACCCTTTCATTCTAAAGAAACTCCTATTTTGTTCTAGTACGTTTGTTTTAGTAAATTGAATTTCCTTGACTGATGAAGCATTTTGTTCTGGTTCATGTGACCACACAAAAATTAATGAAGCAGTGGAAAAGGGCAATCCTTATATTGAAATTATTAAAGATTTCTTGCGTTTTCCAAATCAACCATTCGATTGTTTCTAACTGCATGAATGAAAGATTATGTCATATGATTTTAAATAGAGTGTTTTTTTCTTTTATATTATTGATTTATATAAGCATTTCTAATTATTATTTACTTTTTTCCCGATCATTTATATGTATGTTAAGCTTGGACAAAGGGTAGAGGTACAAAAAGAATCGGGGCATCGCACATATTGGAGAAAATAAAACCACGAACTCGATGAACGAGCACATATCTTTTTCTTGGCAAGAAAAGTTGTAGTAAATGATTTTGATTTTAAGACTGTGGATATAATTTTTTTTATCTTCGCATGAACTAATATATGACAAATGTTAGGAGATGGCAATTCCATAAAACTAATATTAAGGCTTTAAAAAAAATTCATTCTACTAAAAAGTATTTCATGTACATAAAGTATAGATATAATGTGAAATAGAATATTTTAAATTTCAAAACTACAATTTTATTTGCTCCTTTATGTAAATTATTTTATATTATTATATATTAATCATGCTTTTAAAAATTAGAAACCTTTCAAAACAAATGTTTAAGATTTATTTTTAAAATTTTCTGGCCTTACAAAGTATCAAATCAAAATCTATTAAAGAAAGCTAAAATAAAAACAATCGAAGATGAAATTAAAAAACGAAGATGGAGCTGGCTCGGACATATCCTTAGAATGCCCAAAGAAAAAATTTCATCTGTTGCGCTTACATGGGCCCCTGATGGTAAGAGAACAAGAGGAAGACCCAGACTTACCATCCAGCGCATGTTTTTGGGCGAATTAAAAGAATGTGGAATATCTGGCTGGGAGGAAGCAAGATCTATTGCTAAAGGCAGGAGGCGTTGGAGGGATATGCTAGAGGCCTTAAGTGCCCAAGGCACGTAGAGGATAAGTAAGTAAGTAATCATGCTTTTGGGGGTAATCTAATTTCGCACAAAATAAATACACAGTATGATAGTTAAGTCATTGAAACACGTAGTTAAAATTCAAAAATAAAATGTACACTATAATCTATAAGGTTGTGTTTTGTTGCTGAACTGTTAGTATATGTTTATGTGATATAGTAGGATATGGGGCTAGGGTGAAGTGTAACACTTTGTTCAAAGAGGAAAATGGATCAAAAATATTTTATTTTATAACCATCGTTGAACAGTCGGTTTACGACTATTAATGTTCAACTCAGTAACCTTGTAATTTTGAACCCAACCCAGGAAACTGCTGGATGAAGCAATGGGACAAACAAGCCTTCGTGGAGGACTTTTTGATGGAATTAACCCGCATTTGCGTTACATAGAGAGGAAAACCACGAAATCTTCACATTGTCGGCAAGGGGATGATCTTAATGAAATAACGAAGTCATTAGGTCCCCTTAATTGGGTGAGAGCACCAGGCTTTCAATAATTTCGCGATTGCAGTTTTTTAAAAAAAGGAGAGAAAAAACAGAACCGAAAATCTTTTGCTAAACACTGGATCTTAGTTCTCAGTTACACAGTCATAATGAAGTGCGGTTAAGGAATAAAATTGTTATAATTTATTTTTATAAGCGAAAAATATATTTATAAGTTATTTATAAATCCTTTTTCGTCAGAGCAAAGAGAAATATTCCGAAACAATTCATAAAAACATGGAGGAGAGCATAACCTAACTCCAATTCTCAGTTAAATTTCATTTTAGATTTTGAAACCATGCTAGCTGTAAATGGTTACAAAACCGTATAACTTTGCATTAATGGTTTTTTTTCCCTCCACCGTACCTGTTGTAAATGGTGTCTTAACCGTAAAGGTAAAGAAATATTCCTAACCGTAACATTTTAGGGTTAATTGTATGGGCATACCGCTGCCGGTTATTTTTCTATTATTGAATGAAAATTCTAACAGTGTGAGTACTGCAAATAACTGAAATACATGCTTTGAAATTATGGGATTCGTATGAATTATGATAATTCTTTGAAATTATGGGATTCTTATGAATTATGATAATTCTTTTAAATTATGGGATTCTTATGAATTGTGATAATTCTTTGAAATTATGGGATTCTTATGAATTATGATAATTCTTTGAAATTATGGGATTAAGTAATTCAAATGGCTTATTACATCAGAATTAAAATAAACACTTTTTTTGTTTTTGAAAAATTTTCGACGATCTGACAAATAAATAAATGAAATATCAGAAAATGTGTTCAATTGTTATTCACTTCATCCGTTGATTTTTATCGGTTAAATTAATAAAAATTGATATCACTTAATCGAGGTTTTCTCACACTCGTAAAACGTACTGTCGCCTTCAATCAACGAGCCAGTTTTCGAACGTTATCGCACGCGATCATAAAGATGGCGATCTTCTTTTCCCAAATCCATCCACCCCCACATTGCCAGTTTGTTGCTATGGTGACAGACGGCACCATCCCTGATGTCTGCTGCATCCTCTGTAGCATCCCCATGCTTCCTGCCTCTTATTTTGCCCCTTGTTAAACAGAAGGGGAAAAAATTCATTCGCCAAACATACAGTTGCAAACTGTTTTGGCGAGTTTTATTTCGATAAAAAAGTGTTTGAGTACTTTTTTTTCCTTTCCGTCTTTCCCCCCTTACGTTTGTTCGAAAGTACTCGAATCGGTAGGAAATAAAACTGAATTCAAAAGCAGGAAATTCGATCGATTTAGAAAGGTAAGAGCTAGTGAAAGTGCATTTGAGTAAAGGGTAGATTCCATTTAGCGAAATATAATTTAAAGAGACTGTCTTTTTAAGTGCGTTTGATCTAGTCGAAACTTTTCTTTCAAACGTTCAGTTAGTCAGAATTACTTTGTTTTTAAAATTGCTCAGAACTATTTTGCTAATAATATTGTTAAAAAGAACTCGAGGTAGATGAAGGGCTATCATTCTCTTTTTAATAAAAAATGAAATTCTCTTATGTTTAAAATTTCACTAAGTTTCACGTCATGTAGAAATTTATTATATTTTTTTATCGATGCTATATATCCATAAATAAAATAACCGATTTGCTTCGAAGACATATTCTTCATTTATTTTAAAAAATATCACAGGATAATACGAGAAATTGAATGATTTTATCGGGAGAAATTTACAGCATTTCATTTGAAAAGTTTTTGTGAATAATTATTAAAATACACTTTCGTGACTTATATAACAATAAGGGTAGCCTGGTTGGCAGGGTGCTGGACTCAGGTTCGTGGGAATGGGAGTTCGAATCCAACAGGCTGAATATTCCCCGTGTAGTAAATGATGACTGGTTAATGTTAAATTTATCGGATCACAAAGTCTTCCTTTTTCCCATAACAAATTATACCTCTGGGGTGCTGAATTGGAGATTGATCGTTCTCAGGTTCAAGTCAAAATTACGATCTGTGAATGAATGAATGGATGTGTGAATGGGTCCGCCCTATAAAATGGTTGGGACATATGGGTGTGGCAAATTCTTGGTCAATTCTTGGACAAGAACAATCGCATCCCTCTTATGTATGGACTTATACTGCTTGGTAATTTTTTTATTCAATTTTAAGCGTTATAAAGTATTATTGAATGAGTACTAAGTAGTATTTTAAACTATGCTGCTATTTTAGGATGTATTGATATGCTCATGTTAGATATGTTCAGTGTTCAGACATAACGTTTTAGGACATTTTTATAGTACAAATATGTATGAAACAGTCGTTCATGAACTTGGGTATCAATTCCAGCTAGATCGCTATAGATCTTGAGTAGTATAGCTCTTAACTAGATCGTCCTAGAACCTTAATTAGTTCTAAGATCTTCGTTCGAGAATCTGGGTTGTTCTAGGTTAGATCGTTCCAAGAACCTGAATAAGTTCTCAGCCCGTACGTGGGCAGTTCCCAGCAAGGTCTGCTAGGCACCTCGACAGTTCCGAGTTAGATCGTTCTATGGTCAGCACTAACCAAAACGAACGTCAAATTGTCGACGACAACTTCTATTTTTATTAGGAAATTAAATATTTTAATTGGCAAATATTTCAAGAGAAATTTTTGATAAAGAATAAAATATGATATTTGAGTAAATTTAATAACGCATTTTTAGATTATTAAAATAGTTAATATTTGCATTTAAGAAAAAATAGAAAAATATTTTGTTGCAAATGATGAATTTTTCACCTTGAAGTATATTCCACTTAGATTTCATTAATGTAAAAAGAATTTAAAATACGTATTTAGATTTTTATTTCCAATATTTTTCGTTTTTAAAAAAATTACTTTTTTCATTCTGTGAACATACACCATCCTTTCAGGGGCATCAAATCAGCTAGTTAGCCCATATTTTTCAAGCATCTCTACACGCTACTGTTCTCGGCTAAGTCTATTTATGACCGGAGTAACTCTAAACTTGATCTTGGTAAAAAGTTTTAAATCTTCACTAAATATAGTTCTTTGCAGCTATTAAAAGCCACTCCTTTTTTATTCAAAATATATATATTTTTTAAAATTTCTATTTGAAAACTGTTCTTAGCTCAAACCCTCAAAATTTACATGTAAACAACTCTAATATTTTACTGGTCACGTATGTATTTTTGCAACAGAATAAACATATCATACTTATTTAAATCATTATTCTTTAGCAAGTACTCATAACCACGTTTTGTTAACAGCCTGTTATTTTCATTTCAAATTTTCTTCAGAGCTCGTGCAAACTGTTCTTAAATTTCATTCGTTTTTTTTTATTTTTTTTATCAAAGATACACACCCATAAAATGTTTACCCAATCACAATGAAAAAAATTTTCCAAGGTCAAAATAATCTTTTTCAACTCGGCTTAGGTACTACAAGTAGTAACAACTCAACTCGACTCGATTTAAACTAGAATTATGTTCCTGGCGGAAGGCCTAGCTTCCTTCTTACCTTGCCTTCAGCCATCGAACTTCAAAATATAATTAAGGAATGAGTTGGGGGAGAGAAGGGTGGAAGAACGTGATGGTGTGGATGAGACACGGTCGCAGTTTATAATGACTTTTTATTTGGCCAGTAAATAAAATAAAAATTGACACTTGCAGTTCACTGACCGATGAGAATTGATATAATTATATTTTTGATTAATAGAGTTATTAGCATTTGATGTTAATTTATCTCTTGAGATTAATTTCATTATCCGTTTGATAATTGTTATTAGTTAGCATGTTAAAACAACTTCAATTGTGCCATTATAATACTCATTCTATTGTCTACCAATTGTTCCAGAACACATGCAATTAGTTTTAATAGGTAGTTATAATTAGTTAGAACAGACAACTGCATTTTTTTAATTGTGTTTAAATGACACATGCTTAAGTTTTTAACTGCCTCTTGCTGGTTAGTTTTTTTATCATTTTTTTTAAAAGAATAGGATATACTTTTTTACTTTTTTTTTCCAAATCATTTTTGTATTGTTACATTCACGTCTGTCAAGTCTTGAAAATGGGTGCCTATTTTTGATGCGCTTGAAACTTGTCAACTGTCATTTTGACAGTTTTCAATCGGGTAATATTAAACTATTATGTTCCATGCTTGGAGTTAAGGGAGAGGGTTTGTGGGATTGTGACACTTTGTTGCAAGAGGGAGAAAGGGGAAAGGCATCACGCATTTTGGCTGAAATAAAATAATTCGAAATCAGCAAATTAAATATTTTTATATTATTTGGTTTTATATGTTATTTCATCAAAATAAGTACACATTTAATCAGTATAATTGATATGCTCACTAATATCAGTAAAACACATAAGTGTAAGTTAAAGAATGAAATTTGTAACGTAATCTATAATAAATGTTTTGTTTTTGAACTGTCAGTATATGTTTATGCAATATAGCGTAACATGTATTGTTTGCAATATAGCGTGATATATTATGATGTAGATAGCGTATATATTATAATAAGGAATATAGCGGGATATATGGTGGGAAGTATATGGTAAAGGGTGACGCAAAGGAGAAAAGAAGGGTAAAAATGTTGAAAAAAATTTTATATCACTTAAAAACACGGCCTCTTAGGTTATTTTAATGTTTAACTTTATCTAATTTCTAAATAGTTTGCTCAAACTTAGCATATTTCTTTATTAAAGAATTCAGTTATTTTATTTTTGAATTAAAAAGCGCAATGATAAATACTATTGCATTATTTTAGAAATGTCTGTTTTTTTACAACTTAGTTTTTCATTACTGTTATTCAAAAAAAAAATTCTTTTTTCTCTTTTTGGCTTTATACTTTAAATATAATTTCATAAGGGCAAACGAAATAATAAATAAATAATGGATTATTGATTGGACCTAAATATAGGTACAAATTTCAAAAATATTAAATAAAACAATTCTTGACAATCGGAACGTTCCAACCAAGTGTTCCGGGAGCACCATTTGTTAACTGCTGGATTAGTTTATTCAAATATACAACAAAGCTGCATGTAATATGAAACACATAGAATACAGTAGAAAATTATTTATATTTTTGATGCATCGAAACAAAATCGAAAACATAATCTGTCATCAAAGGAAATTCCATTGGCATTCATGGTGAGGCATCGTTTTATTCCAAAATCGGAAATGTGTAGGAGAAAAGATGCATTTCTGCCACAATGAACATGTAATGGACGCACCTTTCGTGTCTCGAACATTTAATGGCCACAGTATCTTCTCCATGAGAAAAGAAAAGTAGCGTGACCAGCATACTTAGCGGGCGTAAAATTCAACATAAAAGACACAACTTTATTCTCAGGTACAAGTGCACGTAGCGTTTGTTGGATGAAAGATTTGGCCTTCGCCATCTCTTTTATATAAGCCCCGAGGTAATTGTGTGAAATAAAAAAAAAGGAAACATTGCCTCTCCTTTTATATGTGGAGAACACACACCTAGAGATGGAGTTTGTTTTGATGTTAGATTTCATTAATGAAGAATATGTAAATGTAAGTTCGCTGGCTTCAAGAGTTTTGATGAAGTTTGTTTTGTTTGTAGAGTTTTAAAAATAAATTTGTTTACGATTAAAAAATACTTAAGTCACCAATCTTTACAACCTATTCTAGTCTTGTTATCTTAATATTGCCAGGTTGACACAATGTTAATGTGGTTAAGGTACTAAGCGGTGTTACGGACTGGGGTTCTATCCTCGGTATTGGCTTTGAAGTTCACTCATCTTCAAGTCGATGGGTATCAGCGTGTGTAAAGGCAGTCAGTGCTTAAGATTGAACACATCATGTCGTTGGTCTCGGAATTGCAGAGCCCTTGATCTTTATTACCTCTTTCATCTACAACTGCGCTGTACTGTAAAACAGCCTAGGGACTGAAAAGCAGAAAAACTTGGTTGTGTTTAAATATTTCAATAAAAAGAAATAAATAGTGACTTTCTGATATTTTAAATTTAATGAAATTGTCATGACACTTGAGATTAAGTTTGTATATTACATTTTAACAAGTTCCAAAAATATGTTTTATTTCTTTTTGTGAATCTTATTTTTTATGCTGTTTTATTTGGTAAAATTTTGTTGATTACAAAAAAATTGAATCATATAGTGAACATATAATGGAATTATTTATTAGTTGAAAGTCGACACATTTTGTAGATATTGCTTATTCGTGATACGTTTATTCCTACATAATTAATTAAATTTAATGAGCCTTTCCATTAAAATCTTAAATTATATACTTGGAATGCTTGGAAAATTGGATTATATAGTGAACATATAATGATATTATTTATTAATTGAAAGTCAACACATATTGTAGATATTGCTTATTCATGATACGTTTATTCCTATATAATTAATTAAATTTAATGAGCATTTCCATTAAAATCTTAAATTATATACTTGGAATGGTTGGAAAGCAAATGTTTAAAATTTAATAATTTTTTCGTTCATTTCAAAAGCAAAATGTATAATAAAGATACCAGATGATAATTTTTTATATATTGTAAAATCTTTATTACAAAATGATTCAGTATAGAATGGTGCAATGAATAAAATAGCCCAAAGCTAATACGAATCAAATTAAACAATTGTAAACAATAAAACAAATTAAACAATTGTAAACAATAAGGCTTAATTAAACAATTGTAAACAATGAAACAAATTAAAAAATTGTAAACAATAAAACAAATTAAACAATTGTAAACAATAAAACAAATTAAAAAATTTTAAACAATAAAAAAAATTAAACAATTGTAAACAATAAAACAAATTAAAAAATTGTAAACAATAAAAAAATTAAACAATAGTAAACAATAAAACAAATCAAAAAATTGTAAACAATGAAACAAATTAAACAATTGTAAACAATAAAAAAACATAATGGTGTGATAATATTAGGCTTCTCTAAAATCATTTCGTACCGATTCTTTGCCTACCTACAAGTGTTTACTTATTCATAATTTTTAATTTTGAATGGTTACAGCGCCCTCTGTTGCGCAGGCAGAAACTCATAATAAAATAAATAATTCTTAAATTGAAAAATACAATTGAACACACCATTGACTACAGAAATGTATTTACTTTTCATTTCTTGAATTTATACGATGCTTTTAGAAGATCCATTCATTAACTTCGTTATTAATTATTTAAAACTAATCTCAGAACATATCGGGTTTTACACTTAACAAATAATCATCATTCAGTAACTTCATCATTATGCTATTTATTTTTACATTAGAAGGCAGAAAAATGACTGAAATAGTTATTCTCATAATAATTTTTTTTATTAATCCCTTCGGTAATAATCAAGCAATATTTTTTCAGTTTCTATACTATATGTTATACTATAGTATACTTATATATAGTATAAAACTATAAGTATGCATGTTTGGAAAAAAAACCAATTATCTTTGGGCAAAACTGGAGTTCTTCATGAAAACTCAGAAAAATTCATTTATCCCCAGGCAAAATTTGTTTTTTTCATCATAAAACCCATGCGGGAATGGTTTTTTTTTTCTTCTTTAAAACCCAGGTTTCGGTGAACCCTGCTAAACAAGTACGTTAATACATTAGTATTACTAAAGAAGAATATTACAAGAACGAACAAACTTAAAACACACAACATAAAAAGAAGCTATATCCTTTTGCGAAATTCTGGATTATAATAAATTTTCTTGTTATAACTGCAGTTTTTTAATTTATTATTTATTTACTCATTTTTTTGCAGTTTACAAAAAAAAAACTTTTTTACAACCCTAATATATATAATTTTAGAATTTTTGCAACGCATTAAGTAAAAGANTTATAACTGCAGTTTTTTAATTTATTATTTATTTACTCATTTTTTTGCAGTTTACAAAAAAAAAAACTTTTTTACAACCCTAATATATATAATTTTAGAATTTTTGCAACGCTTTAAGTAAAAGACAATATTTTATTCTAAAAAAATTACAAGGCTTTTAAGCATAATAAATTACAGAACTCTTCCACTTTTGGACCGACTGTAACGTCTCTATCATTAAAATAACATGACACATTAAAATAACATTTAATTTACCTGTCATATATATAAAAAAAATTACACCTCGTTAACTTCAAGTCAGATTAATCTTAACTTTCTACGATATGAAATCTATAAATAGAAAAGGATATTTCTTTCAACAAATGAGCTCTTTGGCCGACGACAAGCATCTACAAAACAGTTTTATTGCTTTTATCACATACTGCACATTTCTTAGCTGCTTTTTTGCTCTCATAATCCATGATATACGATTTTTTTCCCCAGATGTCCCCATACACTTCTATGGTTTGGGGAACCCAGACGTTTTTGAGAAACCTATGTCTGTTAAGTACAGAAGATGACAGATATCGACTGTGTCTTCTCTAGTTTCACCAAAAGAGGTGATGGTATGAAAGAAGGGGGTACTTTTTTTTTCTTTCTAAGAGACGAGTAGCACATGGCCCCGACATCTGATATTGCAGATATTTCGCTGAAAAGCTATCACAGACATTGTATACCAAAGAGGGTTGGGCAGAACTGAAAATTCTAGAATTTTCTGTTGTACTCCCTTTTTATACTACACCATTATCTGAATTTTGGTGCATGTTGAGCGAAATTTGCTGCCATCTAATATGGTGTTTGTTTTGCCATATTATCGTGTTTCTTAAATTTGATTAAGTTATACTCTATCTCAGGGGTTTTCAACTTACATGAGGCCGGGGGCCGCCGCAATTAGAAACATCAGTTAAGTGGCCGGCCGCAACTTCTTCAAAATTTTATATAGGACTGAACTCTTTTATGTTTGAAAGAACATTAAATATTACTCTCAGATACGCACATGCTAAATTATGTTCACAAAATTCAAAAAATAAATAAATAAATGAAACGGAATAAAAAAAGAGCAACATACACGATTATTTTTGTATTGGATTAAATATTTTCTTCGATACAAAACCTGAGAAATAATTATTTTTGCACCGTTGGCATGTTAAATTTCACAGAAACGAAGAAATTAGGTTCTTTTTAATGAAAGAAAAGTATTTTAAATCGACATAGATTTTATACGAAAATGACAACTAATATATTTCAGTTCGCGGGCCGCAAAAAAAGGTTTCGCGGGCCATCAGTTGATAGCCACTGGTCTATCACAATTGAAACTGAAAAATGGTTTGATTTAACACCTTATTAAGATTGCAGCAAACCTACACCGTATTATGAATCCAAGGGCTGATATTATGGAGCAATTTTTAACCTTAATTATTGTGTTTTTAACATTAATTAAACCTTTGGCTCAATTTAAATGGAAAAATAGTTTAATACCTTAATAAAGCTGCAGCAAACTTGCAATGGTTTTTGACTTGCACTGGTTTCAAAGGTATTATGTAAAAAAGTTTAACAATATTATCGTATTTCTTAAATTTGATTACACAACGCTAATGCTGCATTTGTACGGAAATTGTCTTTAAATTTAACATCTTAGTAAAAGTTGCAGCAAATTTGCTTCGTATTATGGTTCAAAAAGCTAATATTGTGGGGCAAAGTTGAACCGAAGTTTATCTCAGTGTATTAAGCACTTATAATAACATCTGTCTGCTGTTGAATATCTTTTTTGTAACATTGTTCCAGTAGATTGAAGGTTGAATTCATAAATATTTTCTCAATAAATCGATTCCACCTTTAAACTAAATATTATGTCAATACTAATTAACAAGTATTAATAGTATTATGTAATTAATAGCGGAATTTAAAGTTATAAGCGAAGATTATTTTACTACGCATTTTTTACTATGTTCATTTGTTGTTAACGGAATTTAAAATTTTTTAGTTTAAATTAGTATTTTTCTTTTCTTTAAAGTTAAGTAATATTGCTATTAAGTTGCTAATTTATTTTCTATTAAATTTTTGGGGAAGGCATACTCTAATATTTATAATAAATGTTGCATATGTTTCTATTAAGAATATTTTTTTCAAAATAATAACAAGAAAATCTTTACTTACGAAGATATCTAAGAAGATATATCCTTCATTAAAATAACTGTAGTAAAGTATTTGTATCTCTCATCTAAGTGATGTTAAAAAACCGTAAATTGTACAAATTGCATAAATGATATATTTTATTGTGAAGTCAATACACTATACCAAGCAAGGACCAAATTTTACTGTTGATGGCCCAAATACTATTTTCAAAATCAATTTTCTTGTTTCTATATATCATTAAATAATATAACTATTTTAGGAGCAACATATTTAAATCGGCTCAAAACAGTGCCTTGAACAAGACCCTAAAATGCATAAAATTAAAAACTAGAAAATAAAGATATCATATAAGTCCAAATGAAAATATGTTCTTGAAAATTCTTGATCCATACCGGAAAAAGACTTACTTTTATTAAACCTGAAACGCAAAATATCCTGCTATATATTTTGTTTTCAAATTTTAAAAAATAATTTCGAGTGTTTCAAATATATTTTTATGTTGCTTCGATCTAAAAAAAAATAATAATTGGTTTATTTACTAAAATTTACCGCATGACAGTGCAAAATGAAATATTTTATTTGTAAGGAGTCTGTTTCTAATGAGCCTGATTAGTAATCAAGCTAATTAATTCAGTTTTTCTCTCAGAACTATAGAATCTCAAGTTATCAGAATTCTATTACTTTTCTAATTGATTTCATGTTTAATTCATTTGAAGAATTAATTACATTTTTTACTATAATACTTGATGCAATGCAAAAAAAAGACTGTTTAGTATGTTCTCCAGTTCGCAGAAATAGTTTTTTTTTTGTTTTTTTCCCCCTATCATTTTGGTCATTGTACAAAAGCTTAAGTGAAACCATCAGATTTCAAATCACTTTTTTATTGCTTTTGTCTTGGATAAAGGTATTGTTTTTCTCAAACTCTTCAAGTTCTGTGTCATGCAAATATTGTAAATTTGCTATTGTAATATTCTTTAGAATTCACTTAATTTTAGTGCAGGTTAAACTAATTTTCTTCGTTTTCCATTGTTCTTTTTTTTCGAATCATAGTAAAATGCTATGCCTCATGTTTCAGTATTTGTTTTATTTTAGTTATTTATTGGAGGAAATGTTTAATTACATAGTGCTCTATATCTTAAAATTATTTTATTTTGATCAATTTAGATTCTTGGTCCCATTGTTTTGAAAAATATTCTTTGGGGAATTAAGTATTTTAGAAGTTGAAATTAAAAAATAATCGCTGAACTTTAATAAGTGTCAGGCTTCATTTTATAACATTGTAACTAAAATACTTTTTTTTTACATGGATAATAATGTTTTGTGGTTTATCATTTATGTCAACATTGTTTTATTATCTGTTTAATGTTAATAAAGAAATAAATTAATAATATAAAACTTATAAAGTGATTAAAAATAACAACTGGCACTTTTTTTTCCAAGAAAAAATTTTTTTTTAAATTATTTTTTTTAGAAGAACTAACTTAAAAAAATAAGCTACAAAATATGTTAAAGCAAATAGTTAAGTAAAAATATAAAAAAAGTTATATGTTTGTCAAGACATAATTTAGCAAAGGACAATATGTGTAATTGTATACATAAAATAAATACATTTGTTATTCATTTTATGTATACAATTACACATATGAATACATTTGTTTTTCATTTTATGTATACAATTACGCATATGAATACATTTGTTTTTCATTTTATATATACAATGTGTAATTTTGTAGCGTTTTGATACATAATAATATTTCATATATATGGTAAGCATATATATGGAATGCATTATATACATGGTTGAACCATATAGTTCAAATAGAATGATATGTTGAACTTTAATATGGTTCAAGAAAGCCTAAAATAGTCTTATAGAACTATTATATATCGTTGTGGTGTAAAACAATGTAAAAATACGCATTATGTATGATTTTAAATTAAATTTAAAGTCGCAGATACTGTTTTTGATAAAAAAGAATTTGATTAATATTTTGATTAATTTTCATTAAAAAGAACTATTTAGTTAAAAATTGGAAATTGAAAAATATTTGTTTAAAATAAATTTGGTTGTATTTCATTTTTAAAAATGCTTCTTTACATCGAGGAATCAAATCTGCATTCCAGCAATATTTAAATCCCTATCATTAATTTATAAATAAACGAATTCTTAAAAGAATCGCGTTTAAGAAGTTTGAAAGACCCTCAATTTATCTTAATATCGCATTTGAACAATAAACAAAACTGAACAGCACCGTAAGACCATTTATCAAAAGAAATAGTTGGAAATAATTGAAAACGTTACCATTAAGCTCTTTCATTCTTATTAACTGGGAATGAAAAACTCGAGATAACGAACCTGCTATTCATCATTGAAAACACGCGATGTTTTAAATGAGATTATTTTGAAAGAATAAAATTTTAAACTACCTATTTTGTGAACGATATGCTAATCGTGTGCTTTTTTCTTTCTTTATTTTTAATGAGGCTTTTTTTTTCAATCCTATTCTCTGAGATGTTTATCGTAAAATAAAAATTGTGATTTCTAATATATTAAGTTAAGGAGCATTTCTAAAAAAATTGTATTTGATTATTTTCCATGCATATTTTGAAAGCATGCTTAATTTATTCAAATCAAGAACAAAAAATGAAATTTATAATTTATTACCCTTTTCCGTAAGTTAGTTTTAAAAAAGTTATCAAAAAGTTTAAAGTTTTTATTATTATTATTTTCGGATTTTATAATAGAGAATAATATTATTTACTCGACTCTTGGAAAAAGATACAAAATTATTAAACGAACAATATTCTCTAATTAAATTCTACGAGTTCCGATTAAAAGTTGAATTATCGTTAGGGACTAATGTGGGGGATATCTCTCTCAAAATGTATGGTATCATTTAGCCTAAAATTTATCCCTATTACTCTAGACATATTGCTAACATCCGTTTAAATAAATAGAATTGGATAACAAAATAGTTAAATACATATCTAGTATAGTTAAATACTTAAATGGAGTTGTTGAAAAATAGTTAAATATATATCTGAAGTTGTAAAAAAATGATAAATTATTTGTAATTATGGGATGTGTTTAACGTTTGTTTGTGAAAGCTGTTTGAAGCAATAAATTCTTATAAAATAGAATATTTTAAATTCTATTTTATAATGGAATATTATAGAATAGAATTTATAATAGAATATATAATAGAATATTTTGGTGATTTAATCACCAAGGTTTTACCCACTTTGTTGGTTTTATACCCACAATGAATAGAAATAAATTGTAGAGTAAATAAATGTTCCAAAAATTATAAGGTATACTTGGTACTATGTAAGCTAAAGCAAAAAACAAATAATACACAAACGAAAGTACAGAAAAGGACATACTATAGTTTTAGTTTAATAAACAAGAAACCATCTTCATTGTCTACTAAAAAAAAGTAAACACTAAATGATGAAAAGTAAAGAGGAAGAAAAGAAATACGTGCTAAGTTGTTTGTCCACAGGGGTCTGTCTAGATTTTTTTGAGAGGTACATAATTTTTGAAAATTTAGACTTAATTTGTGAAGATTAAAAATTACATTAAAAATCAGCACAAAAGTAAGATAAAGTAAGAAAATATTTTCAAAAATAATTTTGCTATTGTAAAATTTTGGGCTTAGAATTGTATCCAAATTTAAAAATCATTGTCCATAGTTAAATTTCAACTTGAATTTAATAAAAACATGCATTTACAGTACAAACACTAAAAGTTATTTTCATAGGGAGAATATTTTCGACTAGGTCATTGAGAAAAGTTTCACCGTGAAAAAAATTTTTCATAAAAAATAAAGGTTAGTTAGAATAAATTTACAATAGTGTTTAAGATAAGATAATGTTCGAATGTCTAGAATAAATGTTCGAATTTCGACTTCCAGTATAGTTTACACAGGGAGAGCCTCGTTGTTTCATTTAAAAAAAATTCAGCTAAGAAAAAAGTTTGCCTTGATATCGCGTAAGCAAGCAGTTAGTAGGTTTACCCCATTGCACTATCTGATCAAATACGTGCTACCTTTTTCAGCTGGCAGAAAAGCTCCTCTTTTCCATAGATTGCAACGCCAACGGTTTTTTTTAAAAGTATTTTGTGAAACTACCGTTTTTCCTAAGTTGAATTTGAGAAGGTACTGTTAAACGGTAGTAAATTTACTTTGGATAGACCCTTGCTGATAGGGACAGTGGAACAAGTTTGAAGATAGTAAAAACAAATAATTGGGACTGGTTTGGTGGGAACCATGGTGAAAAAGATTAAATTTGAATAGACTTTCAAATATTGGAAAATGGTGAGATACTAAAAAGATAATTAACTACATATTAGCATTAACTAGATAATAACATGAGATCATTTGTGATAACTAAATTTGCAACTTGTAAATTAGGGCCGCGATGGCTCAGGGGATAGAGCGTTTAACTCGCAATGGAATAATGACAGAGGTTCGAATCCCGAAGGCAGATATATGTAACATTAACTAGTTAATGATCTTTCTAGTATCCCACCGACCATTTTGGTAGTCAAACCGTTTGCGCATGCGTTTTACTCTTAACTTACCTCTTATCATTTGGTGTTTAGACACTGAGGAAGGTTGTTGTTTAGAGTACATAAACTATAGTATGTCCATTTCTGTACTTTTATTTGTGCTTTATACACGCTTATTTTTCATTTTATTATTATTTAATTTGTTTTATTGCTTTAAAAATAAGAGTCGTAACATTTAGAGCTGTTTTTCTGCTAAATAAACTTTTTGTTTAAGCGGTTGTGTTTCAACAAAACTTTTGATGAAACAGCAATGCTAATAAAACAAGTTACAGTTTACCGGGCAGGCAGGGCTTTAATAAATTCAATAGTTTAATTGAAAAAGTTATGTATCTCCGAAGAATAAATTACTTAAGAATAAACATTTTATCTATTGCTTATGATATCTGAAAATAAAACTTTTTTGCGTTGTTATACTTGCAAATATCTTGTTAATTAAGTTAGTTTTGAAAATACTTTTTTAAACCTGCATTTTTTACATTATTTTCAGCTATTAAATAACTTTTCTTTTGATTTTAGATGCATTTTTTCTGAAGAAATACATCGAAAGTTTCTTGTTAATTTTTGGAGAAGAAGCTGAACATATAATACCTACCTGCCTTTGGTTTTTTAACTAATCGGTGAGTAATTTTAAATTCTTTTAATTTGCTTGTTTTTTTATTTTATTTTATAACTGATGTTGAACAGCAGCCCCAGTTCCAAGTTTACGACTGTAGATGTTCAACTATGTAGCTCGCATCGATTTTGAGCTCAACGCAGAATACAAGGGAATTCCTGGATCAAACATTGAGACAAACTAGCCTTTGTAGAGGACTTCTTGATGGAACTAACCCTCATTCGCATTACAATGAGAAAAAAACCACGAAAATCTCCTTCGGTTAGCCCAACGACTAAAGGATCTACCTATCACGAGGATATTTTAGCAGCACTGTTATCAGTGCGAGCCGGAAGCACAGTACGTGTCATCCAGCCACCAGGATTTGAACCTGGGTCGCCTCATTGCGAATCGAACGCTCTATCTCCTGAGTCACCGCGATTCTTAATTTGCAAATATTGTGATCATAGATTAAAATAACGCGAATATAATTGTGGAGGGAGGCAATAGAGGCCCCCGGGCGTAGCCTTAAAGGGTCACCAAATTTATAAAGAATAATTTAAAATAAATAGTTTTTTTCTTTTTTAAATATCACCAATTTTATTTGCAAATTAAGGGCATCATAACTTTTTCAATTTTTATCCGATTTACTGATAAATTGAACAGGATGCCTGTTACTATCACTGTAGTTTGCTTCACCTCGAAGTTTATTTCTTTTAGTTTTTTTTTAAAAGTATTTTTAATAAATTGGCAAAAATTGAGTGAAAAATGCCTTTTTAATTAACGCTTAGAACATTAGAAACGTTCTCTCTTAAAATTTAAACTGAATCTTTAGATATTTTCTTAATTTCCTTTCTGTCTTTTCACCTACTAAATTGTTTACTACTCATTTACAGAATGNAAAAAATTCTGTGTAAACTTTAACAATCCAATGCCGAGTGAGGTGGGGTTTACATAATCATTTTAAAGTTGTCCCGAAAAAGTCCCTATAAATTTCACACCATAATGCTAGGGGGCACAAAAACTGAATTTGTCCCCAGACGCTGAAAAATCTAGCCAAAAGGTAGATATAACCTCTGAACATTACTCGATTTCTTTTCTCTTAGATGGTTTACAACTTAATTAAATTACCACATAAAAAAATGCCTCGTATTAAGCTAAGCGTTTTGCTATGTTTAAAAAATTACCTAAAAATAGCAATAAATTTTATTCTTTTAAATTTGTTTTCTTTCCCAGAATTCCAACAATGGCACAAAGCACTTTCTGACGAATAGAACTAAAGAAAGAAATATTCGAAATTATTCACTGAAAGAATTCACCGCATTGTACTACTATAGACACATGTGACATTTCATCTATTTTCGGTGTGCTATCTCGTGGTCACATTTGGTTTCGCTTCCGTGAATCTCAATTGGGGGTAGTAGAGCCTATAATCGAGACGCGGGGGAGTGAATATCGTTCGGACATTCACCTCCATTCTCTCATCCTGCTATCTTTCGGCGCACCCCTCTTTATCGTCTGCTCTCTTTCACCCCACAGCAATATTTGTCACTTCCACAGATTTTACTTCAGGCAGAAATGTATAAATCAGTTAAGAGGGGGAAAAGGTGACATTTTCAAAAATAAAAATTTTATGATCATGTCGGGGCATCATAGAAGTGTTGTTTTTATTGTTGTTTACGGAGGCTTTTCGTTGACAGGTGTTAATAAAATAATGTTGCAAACAAATGAAGTTAATTTCGAAAAAAAGCTACTGTTTTTAGGCATGTCAAACTCGCCGGTTCATCGGGTGTATTCAAATTTTATGTTTTAGATTAAACTAATAAAAAAGAAAAATCTAATAAACTACGCTTATTATATAAAGTAAGAAGTAAATTTTTTGTTTTGTTATATTTAAAAATGAAGTACATAGGGTGCATCAATATTAAAGAACGCTGGAAATAGAGGTAGATTATTCTCTGACATATATTTAAGAAATTTTATATATTGTTTGTAATCTTCCGAAGAAGATATTAATTACATATTTTTTTTCTTCCAATACCCACCTGTGTTAACATCCGTCAATTCAGGCATATACAAGGCGATTTTGTTGGCCTCTCTTTCAGGGCCACCATATTAGATGGGCCAACGTCGCTCCCACAGTGAAGACAGATAGTACAGAGAAGGAAAAAACGCCCATGCCTTGCCCGGGATTCGAACCCAGAACCTTTCTGATGCAAGGACAGTTCCCTGCACAGGCCGGTCGGCTATTAAGTACATATAGTAAAGGCTGTTTTTTAATAAATTTTTTCGGGTCATTAGAAAAAGCGGGGGCAATAGGGATAATTGTGTAGATGCTCGTAACTCCAAAAGACCCAGGCGCAAATTTGCAATCCAGCGGCCTTTAACGACTCTCTCTTCTCTCTCTCTCTATCTCTCTCTCTTTTTTTTTTTTTTTTTTTTTTTTTTTTGAGATGGAGNTTTTTTTTTTTTTTTAGATTTTCTTTTTGGCTATAGTTGGTTGCTGCTATAATGCAAGGTTTTATTTTACCTGAGTTTAAAAACAAGGACAAGAATCAAGTTTTTTATTTTATTTAAGAAAACGGCAAACAGAAGAACGGATCATTAAAAGTTGCTAGATTGGAAAATCGAGACCCAGGCATAATTTAAAAAACGAAACACTCCTCTATCTCTAATTAAAAGTTTCGTAAATATAAATTTTTATTCTTTTAAAAAAATACAAATTTTTAATATTTTTTAAATACTATAGATTTTTTCTTTAGTAAAAAAGACCAAAGTTACTGACCTACAAATTGTAGAAATCTTTTATGTCTTTCTTTTCAGACGAATGTGACTTTCTAATTCCTACCACTTTACTTTTCCGCAACTAGCTGACGCATCCTTACACCCTTAGAAAAAACCGTTCAACTTTGAGTCTTGGTAGTTGTACTTGGAACTATAGCTTGGGTTCAAATTTTCTGAAACCTTATTTAAGGTATTAAATTGAACCCTATCGTGTAATCAAATCTTCGAAAGAAGATAATATGAATCAACTAGTACCATATTAAATGTAGCAGCTAATTTGAACCATATGGGTCCAACACGCTCAGAAAATTGTAACAGTGTTTTTCATTGATCAGTGGAAAAATGAATGCAAATATTTAGGTCTATTTTTTTGTGATTAAAAATTTTGCAAAAATTGCAGATAAAATATTTGCTGATGATTTTAAGTGTGCATTTATATAAACATACATATTTTTCTTAACGAATTATTTTTATTTTTTATGAAGTTTGAGTAATCAAATTATATTTTAGCAGATTATCTATTATTTTAACAGAAATGGTTAAAAAATAAATGGTTAGCTAACATAGTAAAATTCAAATGAAAAAAGAGTTAATCGTAGTTTCAACTTAGCTTTCCTATATTTTTTCCCCGTCTGCGGGAAAGAGGAAAAGCTCATTTGCGAAGTTGATGAAACTTTGATTTCTTTATGTTAATTTAAAACTCTTTACATATTAATAAACATAGCCTACTTGTAGCCGTGGTGGCTCAGGGGACAGAGCGCTCGCAGCCAACCCGGGTTCGAATCCCTGGAATGGCTGGTAGATACGAACTCCGCACCCGGTTCGCACCGACCACAGTGCTAACAAAATATCCTCAGTCGTAGACGGATCATAGGTTAAGAGGGACCATGGGAGGGTTTCGTGATTTCTCTTTTTTCTCCGTGTAACGCAAATACAGGTTAGTTCCATCAAAAATTCCTCTACGAAAGCAAGAATTCCCCCCAATACTTGAACCAGGAGTTCCCTTGTCTTCCGTAATGGGTTCAAAATTACAAGGTTGCGAAGTTGAACATTGGTAATCGTAAACTCAAAATTCGGTCGGTTGTTCAACAATGCTTATAAAATAAAATAAAATTATATACTAGCAGTGTAATTTTTTTTTTTTTTGCGAAGTGAAATGATTTGAACTTTGTTATGTAAAAATGTTTAATATTTGATTTTTACCTGAGGAAATTAAAGTTGCCAATTGCTTATAGCTAACTTAATTTTAACAAAAATAAGTTTATAGAATTTATTAAAACAACACCTTATTTTCCCGAAAAGGTCACCTTACTCATGGTTGAAGAAAACATGTAAGAGGGAGGTCATTTTCGGTCACTAGAGAGTTTATTTCAGGATAATGACTTGAAATGGTGGGAAAAAAGAACAATTGTTTTGAAGGGAGGACATTTACATATGCCCCCCCATCAATCAATCGAATATTTGTTTTTTCCCCTAGATTTTATTTATGCTTTTGTTTGATTTACTTTGCTGTAAATGGTTAAATGATCCTTTTAATTTAAGTTTTACACCTCCTCTATCTCTCTCTTTTTATTTATATAGTGATGGTGGGAAAAATTGACTTTTTCGATTTTGGATGAAATAATAGTATAATAACCTCATAGTATAATAACCTCATAGTATAATAAAAACTAAAGTAAAATCACTTATATTACCTTTGAAAGTTATGCTTAGACACTTTTAATAATATTTCGTCGTTTTTGAAGTAAATTATTTATTTTTAAAATGTCATACTTTCAAAAAAAAAGAAAAATCGAATAAAAAATCTGTAGTTTTTTTTAGTTTGTAGTGTAAAAAAAATTATTAAAAAAATTTGTATGATTTTAGACATCGTAGTATGTTTTCAGTTAAGTTTAAGACCGTTTAATTGAAAATTTTATGGAACTTAAAGAACTAACCGACACCTGTTTTTACACAGTGAAAATTTTTGAAAAAATATTTTTGGGGTTATTGAATAAGGCTCTTCTATAAAAGTTCACTTTTTTTTAGTGAATAATATGCTATTTTCGTTACTGGTATTAGTGTGTAACAGGTATTTTAACTGTTGGGTTAAGTCTTGTTGATATTTAGCCGGCATCCTCCATTCTAATTTTAAGAAAGCAAATGACAAATTCAAATCAATCTTTTCAAAATGACAAATTTTCAAGAAAAAATTCTAATTTACATGAAAAGTAAAAAAGGTTGAGTTAGTCTGATCTCAGTTAAGTTTAAGACCATTTAACTGAAAGTTTTTATACTTAAAGAACTAAAGCTGACACCTGTTTTTACACAGTGAAAATTTTTGAAGAAAAAATTTTTGGTGAGCCTCTTCAACAAAAGTTCATTTCTTAAACTTTTTAGTGAATAATATTCTATTTTTGTAACTGTCCTGAGTCTGTAATAGTTATTTTTAACTGTTGGATTGAGTTTTGTCGATATTTAGTATTTTATTCTCTATGCTAATTAGGCGCAACCTCAGAAAAGAAAAACCTCAGTTTTGCGAAAATGAAAACCGTTTGTAATTTCATTTTCATATATTTGAAAAGTTACTTTAATTCTGCACATCTTTGGTTTCATATTTTATTTTGTAACCGTCATTAAACAGCCGACCCAATTTTTGGGGGTTACGGCTGCTAAAGTTCAATTCCGTAGCCTTGTAATTTTGAACCCAATCCAGAAGACAAGGGAACACCTGGACCAAGTATTGAGAGAAATTTGCCTTCGCTGAGGACTTGAGTGTTAGACCACGAGAACCTCACACGGTTAGCCTGACGCCAAGGGGACTCTATCCCATGTTCCGTCTACCACTAAAGCTATTTTACCTCAGCACTGTAGTCGGTGCAAGCCGGGTGCGGAATTCGTATCGACCAGCTATCTCTGGGATTCGAACACAGGTCACCTCATTGAAAGGCGATCGCTCTATCCCCTGAGCCATCACGGCTAACACTTTTGGCTTATAAAAATGCCAAAAAATTAAAAATTATTTGCTGATTTTAATCATTTTTATAGGGGGCAAAAGCTTTGTTTTGTTTTTAAGGCGCTCAAATTGTCTTTTTTTTTTTAATTTTATTTTCCTTGGCGATAAAATTACTATGAACAATACTTAACACCATTCATATTCTTAAAAATTTTTATTGGATCACGACTATTTCTTTTATTAAGTGACCTTTGTCAGTTATGAATAGCTTTCATGAATAAAAAACTATTAAATAGATATCTATAATCGCTTACTTCGCAACCCATTAATTTATTAGACAATAGCTCTGATAATGAACTAATACTAAATTGCTAGGTATGTTTGACAGCTATCTTTGACATGTTATGTTTCTGAAAATACAAGAAAAGCAAAACGCCTGATAACCTTTTTACCTTTATGGATACAAGCAACCAAAATTTATAATCTCAATCTTAAAGAGGACATTGAATTCCCTGTCGTGATATCAATTACAATAGCCTGATGCCACCGATAGGAAGATAATTTTATTTTTTAACATAGCAACGGCATGACTGGGTTGGAGTGTATTAATAGATGCAATCCACATCATGACTGAAGATTTATCAATGTTTCGACCAGCTTCCTCGTGTTGGTATCCTTGCTTTCATATTTGTGTTTAATTGAGCATGAAAAAATGGCGAATGTATGGAACATTTTTCGTGGGTACCGGGTTTTGTAGGAGGGTAATGGCTTTGGCATTTTATTTTTTTGTGTCTCGATTGATCCATTTGAGGAGTCATTAGGTTTGGCTACTGGTTCTGGAATATTTGCTTCTTCTTTTTTTTATTGTTATGGTTCTGATCTAAAATAGATATGACCTCAGCTTTTTCTAGATTTTCTTCTTCTTTTTTCTGTTAAATTAAAATGAGGGCTAAAAAACAGATTTCAAAATGAAAATTAATAGCTACTGTAAAAACTCGTTATTTAAAGTTTGCGAAGCTTATTTCACGCATATGCGACTACGTGCCAAAAAAAAAAAGTTCTTTCTTACTCTTTTATACGAGTTTTACTTATGAATTTAATTTAATACTTTTGAGCCGCGATGGTCCAGGGGATGGAGCGTTCGCCTTCCAATGAGGCGAACCGGGTCCGAATCCCAATCGATACGAATTCCGCATCCAGCTTCCACCGACCACAGTGCTGACATGAAGTATTCTCAGTGGTAAACGGATGATGGGTTAGAGTCCCCTTGCCGCCAGGCTAACCGTGGGAGGTTCTCGTGGTCTTCCTCCCCATGTAACGCAAATCCGGGTAAGCTCCATTAAAAAGTCCTCCACAAAGGCAAATTTCTCCCAATACTCGATCCAGGAGTTCCCTTGTCTTCTGGATTGGACTCAAAATTACAGGGCTACAGAGTTGAACATTAGTAGTCGTAAACCCATAAAGATTGGGTTAGCTGTTCAACGACGGTTATGAAATATAAAATAAAATTTAATACTTTAAAAAAGGCGACGGTGGCTCAGGGAATAGAGCGTTCGCCTCTCAATGAATGAAGTGAACCAGGTTCAAATTCCAGCGGTACGAATTCTGGTCCCAGCTCGCACCGACCACAGTGCTGACGTGAAATATTCTCCGTGGTAAAAGGATCATGGGTTAGAATTTCCTTGCCATTGGACTAATCATTGAAGGTTTTTTGGATTTTTTCTCTCCATGTGGGTTAGTTTCATCAAAATGTTCACTTTGAAGGCTAGTTTGTCCCAATACTTGATCCAAGAGAACTTGATCCATCCCTTGTTTTCTGGTTTAGATTCAGAATTGCAAGGCTACTGAGTTGAATTTTGATAGTCGTAAACTCAGATTTTTGTCGGCTGCTCAGCAGGGGTTAAATTATATTATATAACATAATGCTTATAAAGCATTATCTTACTCTCTTATATCAGCTTTATTTATGTAAGTCTCACTTACATAAGTTTCGCTTATATAAGTTTCACTTTATACTTCTAGAACAAAGTTCTCAAATACTATACTGACAAATTTTCTAACAATAAAATATTTGATTTTTTTTTTTAAATTGAATTTCTTCTATTTGCTGCAATTTTAATTGCAGCAAATATTAGCGATACATAAGAAAACGGTATAAGAGATATGCTTCAACTTCTTAAAAAGAGAGATCTTTCGAGTTTAACTATTAAAAGCAAAGATAGAGACAGAGACTCTTTACTTATTTAAATAAATTTACTCTTCATACGCTACGCGAAAAGTTACGGGGCCGTAAAAAATGTTTTTCTAGAAAAATCACGGGGCCGTAAAAAGTGAAGTTTTATGGCTTCAGTCTGTAATAATGCTGAACTGGAGGCTGAAATGAAGTTATGTATTAAGGTTGCATCTTCTTACAAAGAAAAAGTCACTAAATGGAAAATGGAAACTTAGGGCTTGTTTTATTGTATCGTAAATATGCACGATGACCCCTTAATGAGAAATTCTCCTTGTGAAAAGAAGCAATAAATTTTCGATTATGACTTCATGTTAACAGTTCTTTGTACAATTTTGACGAGAATTTGAAAATTAAATATGAATTGGCACTTTTATATTTTATTTATAGCCGTCTTAGAACAGCCGACTGAATTTTCTGTTTACGACTACCAATGTTCAACTCCGTAGCCTTGTAATTTAAACCCTAACCAGAAGACAAGGGAATTCCTGGATCAAGTACTGAGAGAAATTTGCCTTCGTGGAGGACTTTTTGGTGGAACTAACACGCATTTGCGTTACATGGAGAAGAAAACCATGAAAACCTCCCTCGTTTAGCCTAACGGCAAGGGGACTCTTAACCCACAATCTGTCTACCACTGAGGATAGTTTTTGTCAGCACTGTGGTCGGTGCGAGCCAGGTGCGGAATTTAAATCAACCAGCCATCGCTTGCATTCGAACCCGGTTCACCTCATTGGGAGGCGAGTGCTCTATCCCCTGAACCACCACGGCTCTTTAGTATTTTATACGTACAAAATACGTAGTGTTATAAAATTAGTGATGTTTCATTGAATTTGATGCATAGAGCCACGATGGCTTTGGGAATAGAGAGTTCGCCTTCCAATGAGGTAAACCGGGTTCGAATCCCATCGATGGCTAGTCGATACGAATTTCGCACCTAGCTCGCACCGACCACAGTGCAGATGAAAAAATATCTTTAATGGTAGACGGATCATGGGTTAGAGTCCCCTTGTCGGCAGGTTAACCGTGGGAGGTTCTTGTGGTCTTCATGTGCTCTCAATGTAACGAAAATGCGGGTTAGTTCCATCAAAATGTCCTCCATGAAGGCAAATTTCTCCCAATACTTGATCCAGAAGCTCATTTGTCTTTTGGATTAGGTTCAAAATTTCAAGGCTGCGGAGTTGAACCTTGTTGTAAGCCCCAAAATTGGGTCGGCTGTTCAACGATGGTTATAAAATGAAATAAAATTTGAATGCATAGAAACATTAAGTTTTTTTTTTTACTTTTCCAGCCACCTTATAAAATGAGTATCCTTTTATGCAGATGTGAAAATTATATGATTTTAAACCTTAAAAAAATGGAAGTTTTTAGAACGATCGTTCAACAGGATTTTTCCCTGAGCTCTTCATTTGTGAAATATTCCAACAAATATCTGCAAATCCAAATCGGTTTTATCTGTTATTTATTTATACCAGATCAATCACAGTGTTTTGCATCAAGTGACGACCAAAACAGATCCTCAATAACATCGCAAATCTGTATATTTCAAAATTTCCAAATTGATCTAACTTTTTATTTTAAACAATCCTCGAAAAAGTAACAAGCAATGAAATCGAAGATTTTATTGCTAACATCACATCCACAGAGCAATAGTTCGAAACATCGAAAGAAGTTTTTCCTACTTCCCAATCGATGTCGAAGGAAACCGACGGTATATAAAGTGCTTCTCAAATTCTATTTCTAGATATTCCCATCCTCACAATCCCTTTTCGAACAAAAGGCATAAAAACGAAGAAGAAAAAAAAAGAAAATATTACGCATGGCTGTGCGAAGTATTGAGCAACAGAGGGTACTAAACAACCCTCCTCCAACCGAACATTCCTAACATACTCTGTTGCTTAGCAACAATATATAGAGAAAAATAATATCGGCATCTGGCAACAAGCTTGAGTTTTTTTTCCCTTGTGCACCCCTAAGAATTTTTCTTTTGAAATATTTTTTTGGCGACTTCTCATTTTTAGTTGCAAACCGAAGATTATGTTTACTTAGTACACAGAGAACGGCAGGAAAAGGAAATTTTCTAAGCATATATAATAACGTGTCTGTCGCCAAGACGTGGAAAATTGAAAGTCTATGCTTTTTTTTATGACTTAATTACACCTCTGAATTAGTATTTTCGGCTAATTTGAATTATAGACTAAAGGTATTTTCAGCTTGGAAATATAATGTCTTTTTCTTTTTTTGCCTACAATTTTGTTAGATATCGATTTCCTTTAAAACTGAAAATGATTCAAATAAAGAAAATTATTTTAATTTGTTTATTTATTTATTTATTTTTTTAACCTAAGTCGGTACAGTTGACAAGTTTGATTCCGACTTCGGACTTTTCTGTGACCCAGACTATGATTCCAACATTTATTTGGTAAAAATTTAAAAAATTCCGAATCCTAGGGAAGTGTTAATAATATTAGGAAGTGAATGTTAACACGTTGAAAGCTATGGGTGTCACCGGTGATCGGCACTGAGTTTGTACGTAGCACCACGGAGGTCACCGGTGTCCGACGAAGCCAAGATTATTAGAAACACATAATTTCAGTAAATTTTTAATATTATTATCATTACTAAAATGGTTTGAGGAAATTAATGCAACAAAGAACACACAAAAGTAGTTTTATTTATATACACAGAGATGCTAACTTGCTCCGGACAGCGAATAAATATTTTCAAGTGGTAGTTTATTAATTGTGATTCTTAGTTTAATAAATTCGATTTGGTAGATTTTTATCTATCACTATTTCTAAACAATTCGTAGGCTTTTATATAATTCACCACTTTTATCAGATATGTCATGCTAAACCTTTTAAAAAACTAGCAAAATCTGTTTAATATTAAAAATATTAGTTTGTAGTCATTTACCGTTTGGCCAGACGGGCAAGCCATGTAAAATTAGCGTGGCATTCAACGTGTTAATTATGCGCTATATTTTTTATGTACAGTTAGAGTGAAGGGTATTTTAGTTAGAATTACTCTTCATGTTATAAAATAATGTTATAAAATAATAGTTGTAGAAATAAAAAAAGAGTGGAAAAACAAAATTAGTTTGTACGAATTATTAAAATTGTGCTAAACCATTAAAAGAAAAAAGCAAGATATCAATGTCTCATCTACCCACTCTCCCACACATGTAAGCTTTCTATTACAAGGGGATTTTTAAATGAAATTCATGAACTAGAAAACTACTTCTTCTTTGTCAGCGCAACAGCCCCTTGCAGGCCTTGGCTCCCTCAACAGCTGACAAACGCCAGCGCCTCCTATCCATGGCAACTCCCTTCCAATTTCTAATCTAGAAAACTACAACAATGATATATAAATTCGAAGGTGGATAAAGAGCACTAGAAGAAAATACTCGGAAAAATCACCTCCTTAGTAAATATACGAATTTAACAACCAATTCAACGCTGACCGTTGAGCCAAAATTCAAACTAATTATTTCGAAAGAAATTAGATATTTTTAAAGCCCCTTCCCCTTAAGATATGCTCCCCTATTTAACAAATTAATTAGGACTCTTGCGTAATTCTAAAAGTGTTCCAAATATCAATGTTTGCACTTATTGTGTTGTGATGCCATAGTAAGACACAAATAATATTTTTTAAACCTGTGTTCTTTTTCATTGGTTTAAAAAAAAATACAGGCTAAAATACGCTCAATTGTGATAATTTAGAATTTAAACACACTTACTAGCAAATGAATTAAAAACTTAAAAAATTTTCCTCTTGCCTTGTTTTGCACTGCACAATGGTCTGACAAGAATTATATGGTGTAAAACATGTTTTCTTGGTATGGAAGTGGTGCCCTGCTATTTCTATGGGTAAGAAAAAGGACATGCAACACCCGGACACAGTGGCAAATCAAATTCATCCTAGAGTGCTGTTTATTTGCTCCGGAGGTGACGGGTGCTGCGTGGACAATAATGCAATCAGATATGTGCTAGAAGCGTACAAAATTGGCTCATTGCATATCAATCTGACTTCCAATGGCACCTTCCTTGTCTGGCAAATTTCGGATCTTGACCTTAAAAAAATTTTGGGACATGTTGGAAAGTTTATGCTTTGTTTATGTTTAGTTTGACAGTTTATGGACGACCTTTCCATTTAATTTATGGGATCTGTTAAGTCTGTGTAGCGAAATGCTGGATATTCTCTGGACATAAATGCACTCCCAGAAATGTGTGGAATCGATGATCTCACGAATACGGGCTGTTGTTCGCGCAAAAGAAGAACAAAAAAAAATTAATCTAAGATTGTTTAACTCATTGGCCGATGTGTGTAATTTTCATAATATTCTTGAGTAATGTTTTTGTGCACTTTATTAAAAATATTTGTCAATATAGTTTTTTTATAGCATCAAAAACTCCTTTTTTTTTTATTGTATCTAACTATTAATTAACTAGAGTCGGAATCAACCATGACCTGAAGGTTTTATCAGCTCAAAACTTGCACTTAAAGGTGCTTGAAAGAACTAACGGGAAAATTTTTTTCTTTAAATCAATTATTTTTAAATTGATTAATGCTTAGGAACTCACAATAAACTGGTGTTTGAAATCCCAGTCATTGTTGTAAAATGATTATCCATACACATAAGACAAAAATCTAAACTTTTACTGTTCTTTTTTAACCCTAGAACTTTTGCCAAGAAGAAAATAACTCTAACTTGTATTTTTATTTCGTTTTCCTGTTTATGAATCAAAAAACAAGTTCTAAAAATAAAACTTTAAAAGCAATGATTCTCATATATAAAAAACTAGCCGTGAAACTAGATTAATTGCTCATTTTTAAAAGGGTTTTTTTTTTTTTTTTTTCTTTTTAAATTTTTTTTTCGAGATTTAAAGCGTCGCAGTGCCTTTAGGACATTTTTTAAATTGAAATAAAACAAATACTTTTTAAGTTACTTTACATGCACATTTAAATGACAATTAATAAATAATTTTCAAAAATTAGAAACATAACTCAATTCCTTTTTGAAAACTGAAAAATTTTTAAGCATTTTCCGATTTTTAAGTTTTAAGGGTTTTTTATTTACGCATATTTATAAAAAAAAAANAAAAAAAAAAAAAAAAAAAAAAAAAAAAAAAAAAAAAAAAAAAAAAAAACATTTTTGCCAGTATAAAATACTAAAAATCTATACATTCGTTTGCTTAAATATGAATTAGAGCATTTTCTATTGTTAGTAACGTGTAAATAAATCTAAGAAAAACATTAAAATAAAAAAAATTTCGTGCACACAAAAATAATATGTTGTAAAAATTTAAATAATTTTTTAACACTTATTCAATGCATAGTTTTATTTAGAAAAATTGCTTATGAATTCAATCCATAAGGAGTAACACTGAAAAAAAAACATCCATGTGATAAACACTTAAAGTTATGTTTTTGAGGGGGGAAATCACAGCCTCTTTTGCCTAAAATCACTCGTAACTTCATTAATAATGCAGATAAATAAAGAAAAATTCTGTGTGTAAGTAATAAAATCTTTTTCAAAAATTAACTCGTTAATTTTTATCTTATTACTGGTCATTCTTATAGGTGCATTGTAAATTGGTAGACTGTCCCTTGTTGAAGATGTTGACCTGCATTCGACTGAGTCACTCTTTCAAGCATCCCCTCCACTTTCTTCACCCCTCATTTTCACCCCGTTCCGCTTGTTAATATTCTTCTCCCCTCCCTTCATCAGTTGTCTTCTTTCCAGAACACCCAAACATAAACATATCATATACTTGTAGAGGGAAAGCTTTTTGAAGGGAAAATAACGTGTTAGCTTGTTGCTTTCTTCCATCTTTGTATACCCAAAAATGGAATTTTCAGAAAATCTTTTTTTCTTCTCTTTTTCTTTTAAAGGTTCCGCCATATTAAATAACATCCTGAACTAAAAATAACGTGTTTTCTTTTTGATATCTTCGACTTTGTGTTCCTAAAAATGGAATTTTCCAATATATATTGATATA
>NC_092209.1:71058010-71079968 GCF_043381705.1 Parasteatoda tepidariorum
TATATATATATATCCTTTAAGCAAGAAGCTATTTCCAAAAGCTTCTTAAAAAAATCGTTTTCGTTCTAAATTATTTATTTAATTTTTTTTTAAGCCTTTTTGAAGAGAATTTTGCTGTTTTTTTAATTTTCGCCACATTAAATAACAACTATTAACACCTTGGAAGGGGTCAATTTTGTGTTCCCAAAAGTGGAATTTTTCGAAAATTGCTCCCTCCGCTTTAAATTCTTTTTTTCTACGATTTTCCCGACATATTCTTCTGACACCTTGAAAGTAAAATAATGTGTTTGCTTCTTACTTTCTACGATTTTGTGCTTCTAAAAATAAAATTTTCTAAAAAAAGTTTTTTTTTTTATGGCTGTTTTAAAATTCTACCGCCATATTAAATAACAACTTTCAACAGTATTATGCTATTTTTCTATTTTTGTCCAATTTAGTATGGTCAAGTTAAGTTTTGTTTAACTCTACCAACATTCTGTAGGATGGTGATAATGAAAATGGCGCATTATATCAGTATGTAAAAAAAATTAATTCTTGCCACCACTTGCCCCCATTCTTACCCCCCCTCTCAAGAAAGAAATTGAAATACTTAATATTTATTTATTTAATATTTAAAAATGTACGCTATTACGGCATTATTTTTTGCGCAAATGAGCAAAAATTGAGAATTTTTCTTTGTTGTATAATTTTTTTTTTATCTGGGTTAAAAAAATGGTGATTTTTAAAAATAAACGGAGTTTATAACGGAGTAAATTGTAATTAAAAATAATAAGTATATTTTTGAAATAACTATTATATCTTATTAAAATTATTATCATATATATTTATAATTATTTTACAATATTAAAATAATGAGTAATAATAATAATAATTATAACTTATAGTTTGATGGCTTACGAATACATTTTTTTTAATAAGCGATGCATTAAGATCAAAAAAAAAAAACATTTAACTATTTACTTTGTGATTTCTATACATTATGTAATTATCCTTTCATAAAATTTTTGTCTTGCCTAACAGAATAAGAAATATATCATAATTTTTTTATTTAAAAAAAAACGAATATATATAAAAATATTTTTGAACTTCTTATTAGGAAATATTTAGAGGTCAGCTCATTCCTGACTACAATTTATACCGATATATTATTCCGGAAAATCCCCTTAAAGCAAACATCACGTATTTGACAGAGAGTGAGGGATAATATGTTTGTAGACCGTCACATAGGAAGTCATTGATTGATTGATTTTCTGACCACATCTGTTTTGGATAAGTACCCCAGCAGGAAAATTATTATGGATTGATGGAGATATAGAAATGTATTTACGGACTGAGGAGATTTGATGGTCCATTTTCTCCCAGTGTTTGGTCAACTTCCACTTATCCGTTTGTCTGGCGGAAATAAAATGGTGGACAGTCTGGAATTCCATGTTAGTGGGAATAACTAAAATATGTGAGGATAGAAAAAATACCGAAGGAAAATATAAGTATTTTGATTTGGAATAACTTGTTTTGTTGGTGAAACTTGATGGTTGATAACTTTATCTGTCATTAGAATAAACAACTAAAAAAATCAATTTTAATAGGTGTTTGCATTTTCACAAAGGTTAACAGTTTCTATTGGTGTAAAAGACTTACTTCTTTTCACTTGCTATCGCATGAACAGTTTTTATTTAAAATTTATTATATTTTTTATGTCATAATAGTATTTCAAAATTATTTCATCGCGATTAAAATAATTCAAAAATTCTGTTTAGGATTAAAATGATTCTGAAATCCTACTTCTGAATAAAAATAACTTTGAAAAGTCTGAAATGAAATAATTTTAATCGTGATAAAATAATTCAGAAATTCTATTTAGGATTAAAATGATACTGAAATCCTATTTCTGAATAAAAATAAAAGTCTGAAATGAAATAATTTTAATCGTGATAAAACAATTCAGAAATTCTATTTAGGATTAAAATGGTTCTGAAATCCTATTTCTGAATAAAAAATAACTTTGTAAAGTCTGAAATGAAATAATTTTATTCGTGATAAAACAATTCAGAAATTCTATTTAGGATTAAAATGATTCTGAAATCCTATTTCTGAATAAAAATAACTCTGAAATGTCTGAAATGAAGTAATTTTAATCGTGATAAAACAATTCAGAATACCTATTCAGGATTAAAATGATTCTGAAATCCTATTTCTGAATAAAATAATTTTGAAAAGTCTGAAATGAAATAATTGTAGAATTGTTTTATCACGATTAAAATAATTCAGAAATTCTATTTAGGATTAAAATGATTCTGAAATCCTATCTCTGAATAAAAATAACTTTGAAAAGTCTGAAATGAAATAATTTTTATCGTGATAAAACAATTCAGAAATTCTATTCAGGATTAAAATGATTCTGAAATCCTATTTCTGAATAAAATAATTTAGAAAAGTCTGAAATGAAATAATTGTAGAATTGTTTTATCGCGATTAAAATAATTCAGAAATTCTATTAAGGATTAAAATGATTCTTAAATCCTATTTCTGAATAAAAAATACCTTTGAAAAGTCTGAAATGAAATAGTTTTAATCGTGATAAAACAATTCTGAAATCCTATTTCTGAAGAAAAAATAACTTTGAAAAGTCTGAAATGAAATAATTTTAATCGTGATAAGACAATTCAGAAATTCTATTCAGGATTAAAATGATTCTGAAATCCTATTTCTGAATAAAAATAACTTTGAAAAGTCTGAAATGAAATAATTTTAATCATGATAAAGCAATTCAGAAATTCTATTCAGGATTAAAATGATTCTGAAATCCTATTTCTGAATAAAATAATTTTGAAAAGTCTAAAATGAAATAATTGTAGAATTGTTTTATCACGATTAAAATAGTTCAGAAATTCTATTTAGGATTAATATGATTCGGAAATCCTATTTCTGAATAAAAATAACTTTGAAAAGTCTGAAATGATATAATTTTAATCGTGATAAAACAATTCAGAAATTCTATTTAGGATTAAAATGATTTTGAAATCCTATTTCTGAATAAAAATAACTTTGAAAAGTCTGAAATGAAATAATTTTAATCGTGATAAAACAATTCAGAAATTCTATTCAGGATTAAAATGGTTCTGAAATCCTATTTCTGAATAAAATAATTTTGAAAAATCTAAAATGAAATAATTGTAGAATTGTTTTATCACGATTAAAATAATTCAGAAATTCTATTTAGGATTAAAATGATTCGGAAATCCTATTTCTGAATAAAAATAACTTTGAAAAGTCTGAAATGAAATAATTTTAATCGTGATAAAACAATTCAGAAATTCTATTTAGAATTAAAATGATTCTGAAATCCTATTTCTGAATAAAATAATTTTGAAAAGTCTGAAATGAAATAATTGTAGAATTGTTTTATCACGATTAAAATAATTCAGAAATTCCATTTAGGATTAAAATGATTCTGAAATCCTATTTCTGAATGAAAAATAACTTTGAAAAGTCTGAAATGAAATAATTTTAATCGTGATAAAACAATTCAGAAATTCTATTTAGGATTAAAATGATTCTGAAATCCTATTTCTGAATAAAATAATTTTGAAAAGTCTGAAATGAAGTAATTGTAGAATTGTTTTATCACGATTAAAATAATTCAGAGATTCTATTTAGGATTAAAATGATTCTGAAATCGTATTTACGAATAGAATAATTCTGTAAAATCTGAATTGAAGTAATTTCGTTCAGGAGAACTACATTGATTCCATAAATTGATTAAATACAGATTTTGATGATAATAAATCATTCTTAAAAATTTTGTTAATTTTGAATGCAAAATGTCAATTTTTTAAAACAAATTTTTTTTAATTTTTTAAGTATAAAAATATTTTTTCTGCTCGAAATTACTGTTAAATATTTATACTTCTATCTCTGTCCAATTTAAAAAAATTCTTTTCATTGCGAACAATTTTTAAAAATCAAATATAAATGAAATAATAAAAACAAATAGTTTTTTTCACCCAATACATAGAAACAGGTGGAAGTTATATTCAACAAATTATGTTGCCAATTATTCATATCAGAAATTGTGATCTTTAACTAAGAAAAAAACATGTCTGTCGATCATTCACTGCTTCGACAAACGCTTTTTTTTTCTTGCAAAGTGTTTGCAAATTTGCGTATCTCTTTTACATTTTTTCAGATGAAACATAGTTTTGAATTTTTATATGTTTTAAAATGGTTAGTCTGTTAGTAGCTGTTTTTTTCTTCTTTTTTTCTTTTATTTATTAAAGTAACATTAAAATTGCTGTATTTCTGCCACCTTATAGGTTCTTACTTGTTCCTTAATTAGAAAAATATGTATGGAAGTATAATGAACATTTTAAGATTACGATCTTAAACTCCGCAGTTTTTAATAGATTTTTAATTTGATAATTTAAAATGAAGTTTTAAGTTGTATGTGCACCAAAAAAAAATAATTGATCATGGCGCATAATTTATTTTAATAAATAAAAAATTAAAAAAAAAAAAGAAAAAAAAAGAGCCACGGACCACCCTGATAATTTTTGATCTGATAATCGGATTTTCACGTTCTGGGAATCAATTTTAATGGTTCGAGGGGGTAACCTTAAATATACTAATTAATTAGTGCAGACAATATTTCAAGTTATGAAAACAGACACAAAAACGTACTTTCTGTGAATAAGCATACATTACTTTCGACGGATTCCGATTTTTGACTTCCAAATCGTAGGGGGTAACCGCAATACGGAAAATAGGGTCACCAATAGTTTGGTAGGAGAGCGGTCCGAAGTATGAACTCCATCATGTTAATTTTATTTTTTGCACATTTCGACATATCTCGAGAATTTTTTAAAAGAATTGAAATTTTTTTCCACACAATTATAAATCGAGTTGTAAATAAATATAAATTGTAAATATGCTTTTTAAAAATTCGCAGGAACTATTCAACCGATTTTGCTCAAATTTTGTATTTTGCCTTGTAAAATTAGATACTTTAAAATTATATCAAAAATTGTATACCTTACAATTCAAAATTTTTTCGACTGTTACTAAATAAAATAATATTTATTAACTTTTATTTTTTGCGTGAATTTATCTTTGGATAAATGAATTTTATATAATTGTGAGCAAAGATTTTTCAATTCATATAAAAAGTTCTCGAGATATGGCGAAATACGCAAAAAATAAAATTACCATTAGGGTGTCCAAACTTAATCGCTCTCTACTAAACTATAGACACTGCGGGTACCTCCAATATTTTGGGGGTCAAAAATTTCGAATCCGTTGAAAAAGGTCCTCGAACCATTAAGATGGAGTCCTAGAATATGAAGAACCGATCAATAAATCAAAAGTTATTCAAAGCCATCCGTTTTGAATAACTTTTGAATTTATCTTTGGATAAATGAATTTTATATAATTGTGAGCAAAGATTTTTCAATTCATATAAAAAGTTCTCGAGATATGGCGAAATACGCAAAAAATAAAATTACCATTAGGGTGTCCAAACTTTATCGCTCTCTACTAAACTATAGAGACTGCGGGTACCTCCAATATTTTGGGGGTCAAAAATTTCGAATCCGTTGAAAAAGGTCCTCGAACCATAAGATGGAGTCCTAGAATGTAAAGAACTGATCAATAAATCAAAAGTTATTCAAAGCAATCCGTTTTTTTTTTTTTTTTTTAAAGCATTGTACAACCATTTCAGTACAGATGGAGTACTGTTATACATAGATAATGGTTTGATAAAAAATAAAACAACTTAAAATTTCTACTTCGTTTTCGTTTGAACCCTAATTTTATACACTGTCAACAAAATAAAATCTCGAGAATAAAAAAAAAAATTATTTATAGAAAATAACCATCAGCATGCAATACAATAGATAGAACATATGACAAGAAAAGTTTTTATCCTAAAAATATTTTATGCAAATAAATGCAATTAATATATCTTTTAGCCAATCGTAAAAAGCATCCTAAAATTCAACATTTTTAAAATAACTTAATTATTTTTACTCCTTATGACATACATAATTAACTTATAATTACCACCACCAAAATGTGTCGAAAAATATTCTAATGTTTCATTTTCAGAATAAAAATTCGAAATTTCTTTCTTAAATTAAATCAAATGACTTATTTATTTTATAAATTGAAATGCATTCATTAACTTGCATTTTTATTTATTTTTTTCTTCTCGAAAACAAACAGCTGTAAATGCAAATATTTATTTTAAGAACGTATCTTCAATTACTTGAATATGAAGTTTTCCGAACGATCTTTAAAAAAGAAGCGACAAGCAATCGTTTTCTGCTTGGAAGAACATTTTAACTTAAAGCAATTTTCGTCTGCTCCAAAGTTAATGCGTTTTGAAGTATGTCATTAGAATTTAATGAAATAAAGCGTAAAAAAGTTAGTGAACGCTTGTTTATCGATATTATTTTCGATTTTACTTTTGTTAATTAAAAGCACTTTATTCTTCATTTGTGATTGTCTGCAGTGAAGGATCCTCTTTTGAAATATCGTTTTAAATTTAATGAGCCTTTCTGTTGCAGACGATAAATCTATATTGATTTAAAGAAAAAAAATTTTTGTTTTATATATTTTAGTTGTTAACATAAAATAGGATGTCTTTAATTTGTCTTGAAATTTATCTAAGCTATGTTTAAAGTTTTTCAATGTGAAGTGTTTCAATTTAATCTTTGTTCCCTTTTTTTTTTAAGAAAAAAAAAAGGATAATTTGTATTTATTTTGTATAAATTTTATTATAAAAATGCAAGGAGTATCTTTATAATTTCTTATATTTATACATTTATCTTTTTTCGCATTTACCTATATAATATGCATATTAACGGATTCCGTATTCGTTAAAGTTTAAAAGTCTGTACTTGATTGTATTTACTTAATTCTTTAGACATCGAAAGATAAATTAATGATATTATGGTAATTTCCGTAACTGTAACAATATTGCAGTATAATTCTATAATTGATTATAAAGATTGATTCTATCAACTAATATGTTGATTGTTTGATTGTAATAACTTTATTCTTTGGACAGCGAAAAATAATAACATAATGTTAATTTAAGCGTACAGAAAGGTTGCTGATCTTTGAAAGGAAAAGATCTTTGCTGTTGTCCCAGCAAAGATCTTTTTTTCACTTTAATGATCGCCTAGTAGGTAAAGTGCGGCTTATCTAAGTAATGTTCAGATTATCTAGGTAATTCGCAGCTTATCTAATTAATGTTCAGATTATCTAAGTAATGTGCAGCTTATCTAAGTAATATTCAGATTATCTAGGTAATTTGCAGCTAAGTAATGTTCAGATTATCTAGGTAATGTTCAGATTGTCTAGGTAATGCGCAGCTTATCTAAGTTATGTTCAGATTATCTAGGTAATTTGCAGCTTAATCTAAGTAATGTTCAGATTTTCTAGGTAATTTGCAGCTTATCTACGTATTGTTCAGATTATCTAGGTAATGTTCAGATTGTCTAGGTATTGTGCATCTTATCTAAGTAATGTTCAGATTATCTAGGTAATTTGAAAAATGAAACTATTTTTTTTAGCACCCTAGAAAATCTGCAGCGTAACTCATTTCTGCACTTAAACTGTAACATGTAAGAGGGAAACTGTAGGCCTCAATTAGTAAAGTAAAAAAATACTCTTATTTCTTTCAAACTATTTAGTTATCTATAAAATGCATGCAAATCTTGTGTGGAATTGAATAGTTTTAGTCAATAAACCATAGTAAATATATTAAAAATTTTAAACGTACAAACACTATATAGCTTAAAAAGAGTCCTCTTTCGAATTCTACCCACAATGTTAAAGCCAGTAGGAAAATTCCCTAAACGAAAATAAAATTCTTCTCAGAAAGAGGTTTTACTTAAACACCTCCATTCCTTTCTCTGTGCAACATTTTTTTTTATTTTTACTTTTTAGGGCATGGGTGGGGAGTAAAAGGTCAGGGGTTCTCCTGGGTCTGTATTTTCCATCCTTCACCTTGACATTCTGTTCCAAGTATTTTTATTATATATTTTTTTACTCCTCCATAAAATGTGTGATTTTGCTGCAGCTCTGGGGCCTCTTCGAGATACAGATAGACGACTTTCTAACGGTTTTTTTTATCCCTGAAAAAAACTTTAAAATGGGACCTATTTCTTTGTTACGTAAGAAAGTACTTTTGCTATCTATGCAAGTTTTAACAGTAGAGGAAAATAAACAGAGAACGAATATTTTCATACGTAAACTATATCTAGATAACGTGAATATTTTTATATAGGATGATGGATTCCTTTCTCTGATAAGAGTAGATTTTGCCTAAATTCAAGATTTTTGCATAGAGTGGTACATTGCGTTGAGTCTACTCCATTTTGCAAATTTTGTTTTAAGATTTTTCTATTGAGTAGTGCATTCATCCTAATATATATATATATCGTTGCCGAGTGGAAGGATTAAAACAGGTCTAAGGCAGAGAAGGAGGGTACAAAATTTATTTATTAATTATTAGACATAGCAGTCATGAAAAGTGTACACGAAAAATTGCACTCCTCGGTTATATGTTAGGGAAACTCTTGCAAAGTAAAATCCGTAAATGTCTCTATTTAGGGAAAAGATGGAAATCTTAGAAATTACTATTGGTTTATGGAATAGGTTGAGTGATTCCCACGAAGATTAAAGGGGAAAATGTCCTGCTTTTAATTAATGCATAGTTGAGCCAAAAAATGAATTTAAGGACAGGATGTGAATTTAATAGTGTGAGATAGCATTTCGATTAGATTAATAAAATAAAATAAAAGGATATTCAGAAAAGAACTAACATAAAAAGATTAATTGAAGTTTTTTATGTTATATATATATATATATATATATATATATATATATATATATATTATTATATATATNTATATATATGCTGACAGCTTCATATTAATCCTTTAATTATTCTTTGAAATCCTGTCGTAAAATCATTATCGGTTTGTAAAATCTGCAGGATTTTTGCCTATCCATGTTGGCAGCTATGCAATAATTTGATCCTTTCATTGATTTGGATAATTTAACCCTTTCAGATCCATCCGTTAATTATTTTTTGAAGTCCTTTCTTAAAATCATTATCGGTTTGTTATTATATGATTATGAAAGATCATAATTTTTCGCTACTCTCTCATTGCAAACACTGGTAGGCAATGCTTGCATTACCATAACAGCAAATACGCCCAGCACAATGCCAGTTTCCTATTCATTAAGAACAAACTACACACGGAAGTAGTTGTGTCAAGAATTCATTCAAAAATCTTGCAAGAGTGTTGTAGCACCTCCATTGTTTCAGGTTCGTTATGCTACAACATTTGTCCGGACACCTTATTCCAACGACTTTCTGTGATAAACAAGCGTACGAAAGTGAATTGTATTGCGTGTACAGGAAGGATACGTGTAGGTTACGGTCGAGGGCACAGTTTCAAGGTTTTGCAAGGCTGGGTCGTATAACCAGCGTTGTGTTTATACTGGCTGAGTGTATGCAGTTGCGTGAGTTGATAGAGGTTATCCACTTTTGGAGCTTTCTGATACATTTTCACTTTTAAATAAAGGGTGATTAGCAAAGCATATTTTGTGACAGCTGCAATATGTAACATATTTGTTAGCAGATGGAGTATTAATACTGATACGTTGTTAATTGGTATTTATTGATAACCGCACGTGAGGATTTTGTATATTATTTTTTGAATTCGATGTGGTAATAATAAGGAAAATTAATGATACACGCTATGCCTATTTGCATTGTATTGGGAAAGAAAGAGAAAAAAACACTAATCATACAATGAATTTCTCTTTATTTTGATAACCTTTTAAACTGTATTTTACCGACTAGAAACAGTGTCTGTATTCAACTTTGTGTGTTAATAATCAATTGCATTTTTTCTGAAAAGCATAATGTGGCATTGTATGTTACTGTTTTTTTCATTTAAGTGTATCTAAATACATTTCGAGTTATAAATATGAAAGAACTTTTGTGCAGTACGAATTTAAAAAAATTAAATTTGAATAAAAAAAAAGTACTGCTTAGTTTGCTATGGGATATATATAAACGGAAATTGAAGAAAAAAATAAATCTCTACAAAGTTTAAAATCTGTTTTTTTTTCTTCCAGTTTTTAGAAATTAAAATACAATTTTTGCTAGTTACTCCTTAACTTACGAATTTCTTGTATTTTTTGTTACAGTTACATTTATATTGATGATTTTTATCAACGAAATGGTCTTGATCAATGATCGATTTTATCATAAAAACGTTCTTGCTAATGATAATTTTTATCTGTAAAATTATCTTGTCAGTGATAATACATTTTATCCTTAAAATTATTTGGTTTCTGATAATTTATCGGTAACTAGATTTTTATCCTTGCAATTACTAGGTGATAAATTTATCCCCCCTCCCTCCCAAAAAAAAATTCTTCTTTTTATTTTTATTCATTTCTAATTTCATTTTATTGATTTCTTTTTATTGACAAATATAATCTTTTCATAAGTTTATGGAAATACTAGACTTGATAAAAAAAATTAAAATCAAAAAAATAAATGATAAAATTATGTAAATATATACATATTTTAATTTCGTATTTTTCTCGTTAAAACTATTTTATACAAATATATATATATCTGTGAAACGATCTGTTCATGATTGTTTTTATCATCAAAGCTATTTTTAATGGTTATTTTTATCTATGAAGCTGTTTTGTTAGTGATAATTTTTATCATTGAAATCATCTATTCTTTCTGATAAATTTTCCACTTAACCTTTTATTTATTTATTTTAATCCTATTAATTTCTTTTTATCATCAGTTCTAATATCTTTATAATTTAATAATTATTATCATTTAAAAGAAAATAAAAATGAAAAAAACTTTACTTGTTTTTGAACATTTATGCCTAAGAAAGTAATAGTTTTTATCTAGTTTTTACGTACTTCCAGACGTAAAAACGGTGTAGTTTCTTAATTCTTTTGTAAGCTTTCACATTAATCTTTATTATTTCCAACTCTAAAGTGGCATAATTAAGTTTGTTGTTCTGCGGAGAGCAATATAAGTGAGGAAATCAATAAGCTGGCAGTTAACAGCAGCAAGAAAGTCCTTTTACCGAGGAATTTTGCCTCAACCAATAAAAGAAATGATCCTAAATTATCCCACATGGTTCCAAAGTGCGAATTTTATGGTTTTTTTTCTCGTGGTGTGTTAGGAAACATAAAAGGAGCAGTAGGGTATTAAATAGATCCACCAATTACTGGTCTTTTCTTAGTCTTTGCGCCGCTTTTTAATTAAAAGGTGAATTAAATTAGAAAGAAAATTTAACTTATTCTAGATTTTATAACGGCAATTTTAAGCACCAAAACAAAATTAATTTGAATTTCTTTTTTTAAAAAAAAAGCGAATTTTGATTATTAGCGCTGTCAATGCGACCATCTCAGAAGATGTCCTACAATTTGAAATGATCAATTAAAAAGAATATAGAATTATACTTTCTGCAGCTTAGGAAACCCTTTTCTTTGTTATCATTAATTTACAATATTAGTTACAAACTTTTTCTACAGATGGCATTGTTAACTGAAACTAAACTATAAAACAACTCTTACAAAATAATCACGATTTACAGAAACAATGTGATGCTGTTAAAATTTGTAAAATAGGAAACATTTGTCTGATAACCGTACAATTATTAGTAGTTGGGATGTTCTGGCATGCAGCAAAAACCATGATTTAATAGCTTTCTCAAAATTAGTTAACATGTTTTTCAACAGATGGCCCTGTTACCTCTGAAAAGCTTCGAAGCAATGATTCGCATTAAGTATGTGACTATGATTCTATGTAACTATGATTCGCATTAAGGATGTGTCGCAGTCTGAGGACAAAATTGACAATCTTCCGATGTAATATTTCAACTGGAATAATCTAGTATAGAACAGAAAGCATTATAGCTTTTTGTTATCAGAAGCTCCATCTGTTGTTGAACTTTGTAACTAATTTTGAAATTTTGTGAGAATAAATCTTCTAGTTTCTTAAGCAGAATACACCCCTACACTTTTATATCTTTCCTTCACTTTTAAAAGGATTTTTCAAATTGTCGTTCTTTTTTAGAACAATCGGCGGCTAAAAATTGGCTAAATCGCATTTCCCCTCTATCTTTTTCAGATTATTATTTTCCTGTTGTTTTAAGCAATATGGCGAAATGAATTCTGAAATAACTTTTTCGAAAAGAAGAAATAAAGAAGATAAATCACGATTCTGCCATAAAATGACAGAATGAGTCATTTTACGACTGTTCTTCCGGTAGTTGTGAGGGTGGGAAAAATTAGTCTCAGTTGAGTTGTAATGGATAGGGAATTGTCACCCCCTAAAATTGATAAGATTGCTGGAACATCCCTCTTGGGCGATTGAAATGCTATCTCCCCTAATGGTTATTATCGTCTCTGATTGCTACAGTAATGATAAGAGTGTTTCTCCAAAAAAATGCATTGCAATTTATTCTTACTTCCATTGCTGCGGAATCAACCCAACCTAATCTGGGGGAATTGGACCTTTGTGATTATCTTAATACATTTCTATATTTTTAACCCTTAAAATAATGTATTTTTATTTTTAATAAATAATGTTTGAAATCAACCGAGAAAAAGCTGTATTTAATGGGAAAAATGCAACAACAAAAAATCAATTTTCAAAAAAACATTTTGACGTATTTTTACATACGTGAATAATTCCTCCTTGAGTTTAAAAAATCTACTGAATATTATACTTTGAAAATATTTACTTTTTATCTAAATAATCGTTTTCAATTATAATTACTTTTTATATAAATAATCGTTTTCAATTATAATTACTTTCTGTATAAATAATCGTTTTCAATTATAATTACTTTTTATATAAATAATCGTTTTCAATTATAATTGCTTCCTATGCAAATAATCGTTTTCAATCATAATTGGGTACTTGTGCTTCAAGAAGAAGAAAACAGTGATACCCCAATGTGTGGTCTATGACGTCAGCGCCAGCTGATCGTTTATAAGCGAAATGACGTGTTAAAAGTTAAGTTTCTCCACATAGCTATAGAATGCTAATTAACGAGAAGTTAATTAGCATTCAATATAGCGTTTTATCGGCGAATTTGTTGAAATATAATTCTCGTCTACGTCTTTTACCTAACTTAGATCTATTATTTGGTTACATAATTTATTTTAACCGTTATAGATTTTTGTTTTGTGTACCTGGCAAATTCGATGCGTAATCAGTTTGTTTTTGTTCTACATAGCATGAAGGGCCTCCCTGTTCAAGCGGTATGGCCAGCCAAACGCTGTGCAAAGCGTGGAGGTAGCGGGTTCGAATCCCGCTGTTACCCTGGGTGCATATTCGTGCTCTTTTTCACTGTATTGTGCTATCTGTCCTGCTATTTGGCAAAGATTTATAAGCCTAAATTGAGCACAGCACACAATCCTGCAAATGTATCTAAATCCAATAAACCACTAAACTACATTCCTTCGTGCCTGTCTTTGTGTTAAGTAAGAAATATGTAGTGAATGAATTCATATCTTTATGAAAGAATCTTTGTGTAAAAATATAGAAGGTGTCACTAATGTGACTGGATTCGAACTCCCGTTTCATGAACGTGAGTCCAGCTCCCTGCGAATCCCGACCCTGAATTAATGTATTGATACTATTTATAGTCTTTTCAATTAATGATTTTATCTAATATTTTTATTTAAACATATTAAAATTTTCTACTTACATTTCTGTAAGGAAAAAAAATTATGTTTTCCAGTAATATTGTGGTTTAAAATAACTTTTATACTTACTTATTTAATATTTATATACAAATAAAATTGCTTAACACCACTTCTGTCTCACAAACTGCAATTTTTCACAGCAATATCGCTAAGTTTCGCAAACTGGATTTTTCTTTCTTCTTTTTTTAACGAGTAAGTCATGAAAATTAGATGCAATATTACAAAAATACTTTTCTCCTTGAATTGTATTTGAATAATTTCTTGTTCCATCTCGAGAACAATACAACGAGACATAATTTTTACTAACGTGATTCAAGATCGACAGATATTTCCACAAATTTTTCGCTCTCAAGTTTAGAGTGCAATTTGTTTAAATACAAATCGTGACTATTTGCACGGAATTTGCCATGAAAAATAACGGTGTCGGTGATGTTGTAAGTGGTGAATTACACAAAAAACCTTTTTTGCAAGACGGCAAATTTATAAATGTTGCCATTAGAATTGTTTGAAGAAATATTTACTAAGCAGAGATAAAAGAACTCAGTGCGATTAATTAAGCTAATTAAAAAGTGCTAATTAATAATTTCCAGACGATGCTTTAAGTTACGAAAAAAATATGACTTTTTTTAAAAAAAATTTCTCAGAAACTATTCTACCAATTTCGCTCAAATTTCGTATTTTGCCATGTAAAAATACATTCTTTAAAATTATAAAAAATTTTATACCTTAAAATTCAAAATTTTTTCGACTATTAATAAATAAAATAACATAAATACTAACCATAATTTATTTTCTGCATGGATTTATTGTCTAAACAAATTTTATAACTGTGTGCAAAAAGTTTTCAGTTCGCTTTAAACTATATCGAGATAGAGAGGAAAACCACCCACGGTTGGCCTAACGGCAAGGGGACTCTAACCCATGATCCGTCTACCACTGAGGATATTTTAAGTCAGCACTGTGGTCGGTGCAAGCCGGATGCGAAATTCATATCGACCAGCCATCGTTTTGATTCGAACCCGGTTCACCTCATTGAAATGCGTAGGCTCTATCCCCTCAGCTATCACGGCTTAACTATAGTTGTGGAATATATGGAATATATTTTATAACCGTCGTTGAACAACCGACCCAATTTTACGGGTTTACGACTATTAATGTTCAACTCCGTAGCCTTGTAATTTTGAACCCAATCCAGAAGACCAGGGAACTCCTGGATCGAGTATTGGGAGAAATTTGCCTTCGCTGAGGAACGTTTTGATGGAGGTAACCCACATTTGCGATGCATGGAGAGGAAGACCATGAGAAACTTCCACGGTCAGCCTGACGGCAAGGGGACTCTAACCCATGATCCGTCTAACACTGAGGATATTTCACGTCAGCACTGTGGTCGGCGCAAGCTGGATGCGGAATTCGTATTGACTGGGATTCGAACCCGGTTCGCCGCATTGGAAGGCGAACGCTCTATCCTCTAAGCTATCGCGGCTCATGGAATATATTTGTAACATATAGGAGGACAGAGAAATGTGGGGTCCTTAGACCAGAGCCTCTCAGGCCTTATGATAAATCAGGTCCTGGTTTGGAGCGCTTCTCTATTATGACCTGTTCCGAAACGCCCAAAAAAAAAAACTTCATAAAAGGAAAGCGCCAGTAGCGGCGCATGACAACATTTATTTTCAATACAACAATATTTCATGTGCAATTTTGATTCTAATAATGTGCCCTAACTCCTCTATTAGTTAGTCAAAACATTTAAGTGACAATCTGACAAATTTACTGTTTTTAAACCTGTATATTTTGATAACAAATAAACTAAAAATTTCATTTTTAGAAAAAACTATACCTAGGAAAAAGAAACCGATTGCAGTTTTTTAAAATCAGCGATACAAAAGTTTTAAGATCTACTGAAAAAATCTCACGAAACAAAAAAGTTTGTTCCCCAGTGTTATCTCCGTTACAACAATAAAACACTACGAAAAATTATCTCCGTTACTGCGAAAAAACAATCCCACTACTATAAAGAGCATTGACTGGAAACCCAAGTTGAGTTTGAAAAAAAAAAAAAAAAGAAAAACTAGTTTGTATCTCTAACAAACGTTTTAATTGTAAAATTGATTCTCTACGCGGAGTCAAGGGAAATAAACTTGCTAAATAATCCCCGTTTTTTCCTCTTGTAATGACAAACTGATTTCTTTTTGGGTTTCCAGATGGGCACAGGTGCTCACAGCATCGTTCTTCCCTTGATACCCTACGTGAAAGATTTCTTAATGAGTACCATTAAGTCAACTAAGGCGTTGCCATAGTAACGGCTTTTTCTTTCCCCCTTTCCTGGATTTCAACAATACTTATTTTTGAATTTCACCAATGAAGATTAATCAGGCAGCGAGTTCATTATTATAATGAATCGTTGAGCTTCCTGCGCCTGATGAAAGCACTCATCAGCTTCTAGAATTTAGAAATTTTTCTGGGTTATTCGGAATTCGATGTTTTGATTTATGATGGTGTGAAACAACCCATTAATTATGAAATCCCCCATTAGGATTTTAAAAGTCTGTAAATAACGAAAAGTTTTGTATAAAATGAAATTTATTTTATTAATAATCTTACTTTTTTTTTTTTACAAAAGAAAAAAGGTTTAAAAAAATAAGATTACAGTTTGAAACTTTATAGCTTTTACTCACTTGAATTACAACTTTCATTTGCTACTCAAAAATACGTTATATGCCTTATTTTATTATGAAATCATTAATTGATTGTGTGAAATTGATATTTTTTACGCAAAAGATTTTATAAAATTAATTTTCAGTTTAACCTCTCTTAAAATTCCAATTTTCATTTGTTACCCGAATTGTATTTATTTATTTATTGTTATGACATACATTTGCAGGTTTGTTTATTCATTATAAATATGACTTCCCATAAAATACTTTTATATGCTTTATTTTATTAATAAAAACTTGCTTTAATAAGTGAAAGTAACAAATTCAAAAAATGATTCTAGAGATTTCATATATTTTAGCACGAAATAGTTTTCAATAATTATTGAATAAACCCATGATGAAGACTAAATTAAGTTGAAAATGCATTGTAGCTAATTTTAGTTTATTTTAGTTAATTTTTAAACTATTAAATTGCTGTAATTAGAAACTAGTTTTACAATATTTCGAATGGAAAAAGTAATGATAGAATTTTGTTTTGTTTTCATAATGTTTCATGATCACTATTAATATATATTCCAAGAATTCTTATCGAAAATTAATTTAAAGAACACACACACTGGGGTAAATATATGAGCTATAATACACATTAATATTTAAGCAATAGAGAAACACTATCTTAATTAGAAGTGTTTCTTACAATTCCGTTCAGTTACCTTCGTCAATCAAACTGGTTTTGATGTTTTCAGTACTACCTTTCTCTGAAGTGACTCGTTTGGTTTTGATTCCTTTTTTGCCTTTTTCACACATTTTATATGCTACTCCTATTGACGTATATATTTTTTCTTTTTTTAATATATATTTTACAATGATCCTTTAAGAGGCTGGGATAGTTGGTAGGGCACTGGGCCCATGTCCAAGAGTCCGAGGGTTCGATCCCAGCCTGCCGAAGACTCCGCGTGTAGTAAATGGTGACTGATGCACGTTAAATCTGTCGAGTCGCAAATTCCCCCATGTTCCCATAACAAATCAAAAACCACTGGGGGTAGTGATCCAGGAGTTTTCTTCTTGTCTACTGGATTGGTTCAAAATTACAAGGTTACGGAGTTGAACATTAATAGTCGTAAACCCATAAAATTGGGTTGGCTGTTCAACGACGGATATGAAGTAAAAATGAAATAAAATGATCCTTTAAGAGCAGCGGTGGCTCAGGGGATAGAGCGTTTGCTTTCGAATGAGATGACCCAACTTTGAATCCCAGCAGTGGCTGGTCTATACAAATTCTGCCCCCGGCTCGCACCAATCACAATTCTGACATAAAAATATCCTCAGTAGTAGACGGATCATGTGATAGAATCCCCTAGCCGTCAGGCAAACCGTGGGAAGTTTCACAGCTTTCCAAATGCGGATTAATTCCACAAAGTGCTAGTTTCTCCCAATGCTTTTATGCAGGAACTCCCTTGTCTTCTAGGTTAGGTTCAAAATTACAAGTCTACGGAGTTGAGCATTGATAGTTGTAAACTCAGAATTGGGTCTGTTCAATGTTACGGAGTCCCGCAGTGGACTGATCGTTAAGACACGGTTCCCAGCAGATCACCGAAGTCAAGCATCACTGGCTGCGGTCAGTGTGCGGGTGGGTGACCCACTTGGATCAGTCTGTGTAGGGACCGAGGATGTGCGGTATTGGTCCTCGTTAAACTGTGCTACCGTAAAGTGCTCGACTTCGCGTGTAGGTCGTTGGGCTACCGAAGTGGGTGTGCCATCCCCTCTGTTGAGGATCAAAATTGTGATGGCATGTCCTCTGATCATCCTCAGGGATGTTTCTCAGACCGTCGCCAATAGCCCATTGCGCAGCTCTAGTGCGACGTAAATAAACTACAACAACAAATCAATGTTACGGAATATAAAATAAAATGATCCTAAAATATATATATATAAGAAGTGTATAAACCGGTTATTACTGGTGTTTAAGGGCAACGGCCTTAGTAATATTGATCATTCCTGTATTAGAGAGGCAGACATGGAATTATTTTTTTCCTTCTTAAGAAACGAAAGATTTAAATGCAACTTTGCCCTTTTAAGTACACATCCTATTAAACCTAAATCTTCTTTTCTCCGCAGGTGAGAAGATGACTGCTGAACTGGAAGAGCAAGAAAAGAAGGGAGAAAAGGAGATGGAAGTGGAGAAGACCCCATCTCCAAAGGATGAGGATGCACCTAAGAATGGAGGAGGGGACGTGAAGAAGGAAGAGGTGGAAGAAGAAAAAGAAGAGGAAAAGAAAGAGGTCGAAGAGGAGAAGAAAGCAGAGACAGACACTGAAGAGCAACAGCAAGAGGAGGAGGAGATAGCACCGTCCCGTGCTAGACCTCTCCCCTTCTGGAAAAGGTTAATGATCTTTGAAATATTTAAATGGGGTTTATTGATTATCGGTCGGGGATCTTCAGTTTAATCGAGATTTATTCACTCGTTTACTGTTCATAGACATACAATAATGGTATTTATAATCAGTTAATAATAATCAATGGTGAATATTTAAATAATAATTAATGTTAAACTCAATCTGAATCTCTCTCTTGTTATAAAAAGTGTAAAACGCCTCGTGTTGGTATGCAAATGCTTAGGTTTTGTTTGTGAAGCATCGTTATCTGATAATGCATAAATAAACTGATCATTCCTGTATACATTATGATTCCGAAAATATGTATTAATGTATTTCCAGAATTATCCTTTATATTTGGCACTACAGGTAAAGGGCAAGAAGTTGTTGTTTTTTTTCTCCAACGAAGTCTAGTTTTGTTTTTCCGATGATGCTTGATTTTTTTCAACAGCTTCAACAGCTATTTTATTTTCGATCAACAGTGCCAGTTAATGTTTGCCCCCTTATTTTATATCGATCGGAGGTGCTTGGCTTGTTGCACAGAAACTCCGTTGCTCATAAGCAACACCTCTTGCCGTTGATTTTTTCCAATTAGTTTCTTTTAATGTTTTTAAATTTGTTCGATGTCATCAAAATGAAAGTAACCTGTTTCTGGGTATTCCTGTATTAGTACTTATTACAGGAATACTGTTTTAGGTATTGCTGCATTAGCAGGGGTCTGTCGAGACATTTTGTGAAAGGTCCGGTTTTCGAGAAATTGTGAAAAAATTACTCACGTTCTTTCAACCAGGGTCCGCTTTTATAAATTTGTGCAAATAAGGTCCGGTTATTGCAGAAAACTTTTTCAAGGATTTTTTAAACTGTAAATAGATACAAGATTATGCTCGGCACTGTAAAATTACAGTAAAAAAAATTTAATTTTCAAAAATAAACAGCAATTTCTACTTCTAAATTAGAGATGCAACATGCAAATATTTGGTATTTAGCCTATACTGCTGAACTAAGATTATTCATTTCGGACGAATAATGGAAGAATCGTCTCTCGAAGACAAAACTTAATTCGTTTACATCCATCTTTCTTGTTTTCTGCCCTGGAAAGGGTTTATTCGATTTACAAAACAATAATGAAGATAAACAAATTTGTGAAGGGTCCGATTAAAAGAAAAATTACTTTGTGAAGGGTCCGTTTTTATGAAAAGATATTTTGTGAAGGGTCCGTTAACGGACCCAAATTTCTTCTTAACAGACCCCTGATTAGTGACCTGTTTTTGGTTCATTCAATCTCAGCCTTTCGCTGACATAGTGTTTCATGCATACTGAGTCTCGTTCTATTGCAATTGAGTCGTAATCTTTGTTGGTTTCTTAAACCAGAGTAGCATCTGCTCACCCGCATCAACTTCTTTATTCGTTAGTAACAGTTCATTTTTGTTAGTTTTCAATTAAATAACTCAACAGTTAGTTCATTTCATTTTCGTTCATTTTTGTTAAATTCAGTGACTTTCTCAGTGGTGTGACCGTTCACCCTCAATGGTTCACTACCAGACTAGATTGGTCACGTCCATACATTTTGTTTTCTTTTCGTTGATGCGTAGGCCCATTTATTTTAGCCTCTGTCAGAAGAGCTACAAACGCCTCATTAAAAGTCCGCCTTGATCTGCCTGTATTATCAAGATCGTCCGCGCATGCATTTAAATGATTTGTTGTATTAAGTTCTATTATTTGTTTGTCTTTACATCTCTGATGATCTTATCTAATGCATAATGTCAATAATTTATAAAGCAGGCGTGATAGGGCATCACTTTGTTCAAAACCTTTATCAGTAAAAAAAAGGGCGTCAAGAAACTCATTCTGTGTTTTGATGTAACATCAAACGCTTGAAAGAGCTGCTTTGAAAAGACTGATAAGTTTTGTTGGGAATTTAAATTTAGTCATTGCTTCATTTAACTTTTTCTGCTTTATGCTATCATACGCTGTCTTAAAATGAAAAATTAAAGAAGATGATCTGTATCGACATTATATCTTTTGCTTCTTTAATACCTATTTCAATGCATAGATATATATATAATATATTAGAGGAGATTTTAAAAATAGTATTCATCAAGGTTATTCCTCTGTAGTTGCAGCGCTTAATTTTTTTCCTCCCCTTTTTATATATTGGGCAGATATTAGCCCATTAAGTTTCCTTTTTAGCCAAACATTACATATAATTGTATGGATGGCATCAGATCATTGATCTATATAAGATCAGGTTTTATCCTATCTGGTCCAGCGGATGTATAGCGGTTTAACTTTTTGACAGTTTGTTTCACTAATGGAGCCATAATAGTCAATTCCATCATCAATTCCTCCAATTGTTGCCATTTGGTTTTCTTTTTGTGTTATGAATATTTTTTCCTTCAAGTAGTTCCATGAAATACTCTGCATCTCTTTATCACTTCATTTTTATCACTTGTGAATTTTCCATCTTTTTTCTGTAAGTATTTACTTACTTTAAGGTCGACCTCAGAAAGCCTGTGTTCTCTACTTTTGCGTAAAAGTCTCAAATTATCATTTTTATATCACTGCGAGAGCAGCAATTGCATATAGATTACAGAGAAAGTTTTCTTTTCATCTTCAGGCTTATCTTCAGTAGTAGCATGGTCATGAATAATATGCTTAAGTTGAATTCAATAACTTAACTTTTTATTCTTTTGTTGGCAATAGAGTCAATGCCAAAGTAGTACGAGTTTTTACTAGCAGCTATTATAGACAATATGTTTTTTTCTTATCTAGGGTTCCCTAACCCAGCCATCCAATTTCTTTTATGGTCAGAGTATCAATTCGATACTCTGTCAGCCTTGTCCAATAAATTTCTCAATGTTCCACTTCCGTGCATGTGCATACCTTATGTTCATGCAAAAGTGTGAACATATATATATGATAGTGAAGTGTGAATATATATATGGGTCATTCTCACGAAAACTGTCATTTTTCAGTTCATAAAATCCCAAAAAAGTAAAGTGAATAAAAAGCTCTGAAACTTTTTATATTAATAGAAATATGTAATGGCATTATAAAGAAAGTATATATCCTATAAATTATACTTAATATTTAAATTAATCAATTTTTTAAATAATTAATTTATAATTAATTAATTTATAATAATTAATAATT
>NC_092209.1:71079996-71160211 GCF_043381705.1 Parasteatoda tepidariorum
CGAGGGGGTAGCGTGGCAGCACGAATTTGGTTTTCCAAGTAGGACCACAAATGCTCTATTGAATTAAGGTCAAGTGAATTTGGGGGCCAAAACATGACTTGAAAGTCACTGGAATGTTCCTCAACGATTCGACCCTTATGACATGGTGCATTATCCTGTTGATAAACACCATCCCCCGCAGGAAAAACTGTTGCCATGAATGGGTGAACCTGGTCTGCAACTATGTTCAAGTAGCTTGCAGACGTCAGGGATTGTTCTATGAAGATTATGGGTCCTAATGTGCCCATGAAAACATTATTCCTGGGCAAGAAACCATGAAAACCTGGGCGAGCCCATTGTTATAGATGGAGGGTGATCATAATGTAATGGCTCTTCGGTGTATATATTACACTTGTGTAAGGGTGCTTAAAACTAAACTTTTTCGTGTGATGTTTTAATTTTGTTTTCAAGAGCTGGTTAGCTCTTGTTTTCGAAAGTCTTATTCATAATTTAAACACCATTAGGACCAATAATAACAGTGGGAAAGTGTTTCAATATTTAAAACTTGCATGAATAATTATTCTTATGTTTGAATTTATTTGGTTTTCGTATCTTTTGACTGATTAAAAATAAATTTCCTTGCAGACTTTTTAAAAGAGGTCCAGAGAACAAACAAGATGTTGAAGCAGGTACTGAACTCCTATCAAAAGATGGAAAAGCAGAGATTAAAGCTGGAGAAGAAGGTAAGAACGGCAAAGCCGGAAGTAATACAGACGTCGCAGTTGCCGTAACAGATGGCAAAGAAGAGGAAGGAGAAGAGGCCAAAGCAGCCAAAAGCAAAGAAGCCGACCAAAAACGTGGATACTGGCAAAAAGTAGCCATCAGCCTCGTCTGCATCGTAATTGTCTTGGTTATCGTTAGCGTGGTATCTGTCATCACCAGCTCAGGTCATTCCAACAGAGGACCCCTTGGAGAACCCGTTGCTGTCACTGAATGTGGACCTGTCAGAGGATATAAACAAGATGATATGTATATCTTCAAAGGTGTTCCATACGCTTTACCACCAATTGGAGAACTTCGGTGGAAGCCACCCATGAAAGCCTCTACTCTGAACGAATGTTGGACCGGGACATATGAAGCATACAATTCAAGCGCAATATGCTACCAGAAACCGATTCCCGGACTTAATTTGGAAATGAGCGAAGACTGCCTTTATTTAGATATCATTACACCGAGTTTATCCCCCCCTATCTTGAGGCCAGTGGTCGTTTACATTCCGGGTGACCATCCAGTAAAGGGCTTCACAGCTGATGATATCAAATGGCGACCAACGACATCCGTTGCTGATTCTAAAGATGTCACATTCGTCACTCTGAATTACCGTACGAATGTGTTCGGATTTTTGGTATCGGATCTGTTAACGAATAGAATGCGACCCCCTACATCCGGGAACTATGGAATTATGGACATGATTGCAGCTTTGAAATGGGTGCAGAGGAATATTCGAAGCTTTGGTGGTGATCCTAATAGGGTATGTAATTTATTTTAATTTTGATATATTCTACACTCTCATGAAAATCAGTTCAACGTCGAAATTTAATATCAGTATCTTGAGCAATAAGCAATAATGCAGTGCAAATTTTCTACAATCTTAATAAGGCGAATTGTCCCGCAGTGGACTGATCGTAAAGACACGGTTCCCAGTAGAACACCGAAGTGAAGCATCACTGGCTGCGGTCAGTTGGGCGGGTGGGTGATCTCTTTGATCAACCTGCGTAGGGACCAGAGGTGCACGGTATTGGTCCTCGTTAAACTGTTCTACCGTAAAATGCTCGACTTCGCGAGCAGGTCGTTGGGTTGCCAAGGAAGTGAAACCATCCCCTCTGCAGAGGATCAAAATTGTGATGACTTGACTTCGAATCATCCTCGGGGATGCTTCCCAGACAGTTGCCAATAGCCCATTGTGCAGCTCTAGAGCGACGTAAATTGAATACCTACCAACCTACCATAAGACGGATTCCGTCAATTAAATTTTCTAAAATAAGGCGTAATTTTCACATTAATTTATAATTAATTTAGTTAGTTAGTTATGTGGTTTGACTTCACGTCGTATTAAGGTAAAGATATATGAATTTTGCATAGAGTTTGTCTTACGTAACCGTAGCGCTAACCATATTTTCTACCCTATAGCGACATTGTGATTTGTAGGGAGAGTTTCGCACATGCGCTGTGAAGCTCAATTTGCACTAACATTCGAGTAGCGGATAACTTTAACCCTTTGTAAAATATCTCTTTCCGAGAGGCTTTGCCTAGCTTTGTTTTACGCTAACCTAATTTTCCTACCTCTTAGCGATATTGCGAAGTTGAGAAAAAATGTCATTCACACGCTGCATTAGTGGAAAACCGTAACGCTATGCAAAATCTCTCTATTTTTGTTTAACAAGATCCGAAATTTCTAATCTTCGTATTGCTGAAAGAAATCTTTCAACCACTATAGAATAAAGTAACAAAAATTGACATGTTATGGCATAATACTCATAGCCAATAGTATTTGTATTATTAGAAAATTGGTCGAGTCGCAAAAAATTAAATTAAGCCATTAAATGAAGTCATCTCTGCTTTAAATTTTGCTTAAAATAGATGGTTTCGTTGCTGCACTTCTTCTTAAGCATGATTTTTACTCAAGTGTGATTTTAAATTTTCTTTTTTTCTGATTTGGATTCAAAGTTACAAAAATAAATATTTTGTTTTATAACCCCAATAATACCCCCAGTATAAGTGTTGAACAGCTGCGCCATTTTTGGTTTGCTACTATCAATGTTCAACTCTGTAGTTTTGAGCCCAACCCAGAAGGCAAGGGAGCTCCTGGATCAAAGATTGGGATAGCATTGCCAGATTTCGTAGAGGGATTTTTGAGGGAACTACGTCTCATTTACGTAACATGTAAATGTCCTAAGCTGATCCTGAGGATTCTAACCCATAATCCGTCTACCACTAAGAATATTTTACGTCACTGTAAATACTATGACGTAACTGTGGTCAGTGCTAAGTTCGGAAGCAGAATTGGTATTTATACCAGCATTCTGAATTCAAAACTGGGTCGATTGAGAGGTGAGTGCTCTATCTCCGAGCCACCGCAACTCAAATTAATAAATTACATTCTTTATCATGGGTATTACGAATCTCGCTCATTTGGGCTTCATCAAAAACAGTTTCAAAGAAAATAATAAAAGTCTCATTCATATCTTATGATGAGAAAAAAATTTAATGGATTTTTTGTATACAGTTAGTATGATTTCTAGATCATTGGTTCCCCAAATTTTTTTTTTCAATTCAACCTTCTTTCGACGGAACCTCGACTTCGTAAATAAAGTTTATTAAGGTAATTGTGAACTTCATAACCTACAGAAGACTATTTTTTAAATATTTAATTAGATGGATAAAGATTTGTCATTGTTTTACCGTTAATAATCTTAAACTAACGCATGTGAGACCTGGACAATGACCCGTGGAGATGAAAATATGATAGCTAGATTTGAGAGAAAAATAGTGCGAAGCATTTTTGGTGGAATAAGTAAGAACGGTACCTGGTTTAGAAGATCAAACACGGATCTTTACAAAGCATATAAAGAACCTGATGTCATTAAATTTATCAAAATTCAAAGAATTAAATGGGCAGGCCACATTATAAGAATGGAGGATAGCAGGACAACCAAAAAAGTTTTCTGTACCAGGCCAACAGGTACAAGAAAAAGAGGACGATCAAACCTAAGATTATTAGACTGCCTTGAATAAACTGGAGAACCTTGGCTAAGGGAAGAATGTCTTGGCATAGGCTTGTTGAGAAGGCCAAGGCCCATCCTGGGCTGTCGTGCCAATGAGAGGAAGAAGAATCTTAAACTAGGTTTTATAACCACAGTTAAATTTGTAGTCCTTATTCTGTATCTAGTAAATTTATTATGATTTGAAAAGCTGGATAGGAAATACTAAATGCAATATTTTATAAATGCTTGCTCTTTTTTTATAAGTTGTTCAATATGTTATTAGAAATTTTATATGTTCATCTAAAAAATGCTATTTCTGTTTCATAGGCATTTTACTTGAAATAATTTTACAAAGGCAACCGGAAGTCGAATAATCGAAGATTATATCGAAGTATCGATATATATAATCGAAGGTTTAACAACTCATCATAAAAAGTCATGGAACCCCTTTTAGACTTCCACGTAACCTTAGGGCCCCGCGGAACACCATTTGGGAACCGCTACTCTAAATGACTTGAAAAATTTTATTGTTTTTTATCGTATTAATATCATCAAATTCGCTTAATAGTATTGCTTATTAAATAGTTCCAATGTATTTAAACTGCAATTGGTCTGAAATATTTTAGGTAACTGTATTGGCTCATGGTGGTGGTGCTACTGCTGGCTTAGCTCTTTTATCATCAAAGAAAACCTCAGGTCTTTTCCACCAAATGTGGCTTACTGCTCCATCAGCCAAGTTTAGCAATAAGACACTGACAGACATTTCTTCCGATAACTCGGCTCTTCTAACGTAAGTCGTATTTTGTGTTAAATTCTGCAAAATTTAAGAAATCATTATGAGAAAAATGGAAGGAGATAGAAATGTACGATCCGCTGCATTATGCTTAGGAAACCAACTTTGTTTTTCGAAATTAATTACAAATTTCGTCAACAATGACGCTGTTGACAATATATAAAACGAAATTTTCAGCTATTTGTCAGACGATTCCAACAGAAAAATATTTGCACATGCATCTGTGTGTCTTTAGATGGCCTCATATTGTTGATTTTTTTTTTAAAGAAATGGTTTTTAGCAGCGCCATCTGATAACGAACTTTGTAACTGATTTCAAAACCTGGTGAGGATAGATATCGTTTCCTGAGTAGAACATTGCAAGCTGTACATTTCTATGTTGTTCTGTTTAAGCGTTATTTATTCACATTCTGTATATTCATTTGAAGAATCTGTGTGACATTTAAACAACTTGTTCAATCATATACGATAGTATTTAAACTGTGTAAATGAATCTTCTGTCAGCACTGCTGCCAGTTGCTATCCTTGGCTGTCTCAAGCAATCTACATTTTCTTTTTATATTTTAATCGCTTTTTTTTAATGTTTTTGTTTAAAAAAGGAGATTAAAAATTTTTTAAAAGCTCAGCGAAAGTAAAGAAATTTTATAAATTGGTTCATTTCGCACATTTTAACGAAATTAATAAAAATAATTATTTTGCTGAATATTTTGATATCTTCTCATATAATTATGCGAATTCATTAAATATATTCATATGCATTAAGTATCTAAAAAAAAAATTATAGAGTACAAGAGTAAAATCAGAGGACGTTCGAATTTTTGCTTATCATAAAAATAAACCTATAAATAAATGATCGAAATAAGAATCCGGTAACTAACTTTTTTTTTTAAATAAAATAATTCCTGAATAGTAATCAATATTTTATGTCCGGTTTTGATTGACTATTAATATAATTTGAAAGAAATTAAAGGATATTTCATATTTTTACAGGAAATTAAAATGTGATTCCCTGTCATGTTTATATAATAAAACTGCTGATGAAATCCTAGCAGCAGTTCCTGGCTTTTGGGCAGCTGATTGGTCCCATGATTTACCAAGCTCCGAAGAGGAACTCAGTCCTGAAATGGTTGTTGTTGATGGTGAGTAGCATGTGTTTACAATTATTACATAGAATGCCCTGTAATAATTATCACCCTTGTTGCGCAGTTTATATAATCTTCCTCAATAGGTCAGAAATATTATAGTGGTGGCAAATCAATATTTAAATGAGAAAAAGTAAAATATAATGAAAATCCAACAAATCATTTTAAAGGTGGGATTACCTTCAAAGTTGACATGAAAAAAGCTTTATACTATAAAGCTGTTTAATTTGCTACGGAATTTCTTTTTCAGATTGGAAAGAAAAGGTTTTACTTTGCAAGCATTTGTTTGATTGACAAACTTTTTCAAAATTATGTTATTATTTTAAATTTCAGAAGAGTAATTTTAAACTAATAAAATATCTGAAATATTATGCTTTATTTTTCAGGTGATGTCCTTTACAATACACCTTTCCATATGTGGAAGGAAGGAGATATTCTTCAAGTACCTGTCGTAATTGGTAAGAAATTTAAAATATCTTAGTTGTCATTTCATTTAAAATTGATTTATCCTACATTATATTCTTATCATTTATTTATTTTCTTCTTATCTTATTTATTCTGAAACTTTATTTAAATTTGAAACTTAATGGGTTTTGTAATTTTTTCTTGATTTTATTTTACTTAAAATCGTTTTAATTTTACATGTTAATTCTAATAAAATGCATATTTTGGCTTACATGTCTCAAGAAAGTTTTAAGCTGAATTATGCAGGGTGTACTGCAATAACCACCCTTGATATAGAAGTAGTAGTACTTAATTTACATCGCACTAGAGCTGCACTATGGGGTATTCGCGACAGTCTGGGAAACATCCCTTATGATAATCAGAAGACATAACAGCACAATTTTGATAATCGGAGGAGGCTTTCCACTTTGGTAGCCCAATGACCTTTTGTGCGAAGTCGAATCCTTTAGGCTAGAACAGTTTAACGAGGACTTATACCTTCGGTTCCTTTACAGGCTAATCAAATATGTCACTTACCCACTTGCTGACCAACGTCAGTGATGTTCGACCTCGATGTTCTTTTGGCAACCGTGTCTTTACGACTAGTCCGTTATAAGACCCTCTGAAAACTAAACCTAGTGGCGCAACAGCCCATAGAAGGCCAAGGCCTACTGTGTCCATTGCAGTTTTCTTGTCCTTTGTCTCTGGGTTGCAGTATCAGATGTTTCAGTTAGGTGGTCAGCCGAACACGCGGAAACCCTAGTGTTTAGTCCCAGAGCATGCTTGGTACTCATTTTATGGACCCACTGAAGGGATGAAAGGCTGACTCAACCTTGCCCAGCACAAAAATAGAACCCAAGTTTAAGATCCCCTCTAAATATATATATTTTTAGAATCCTTTTCAATAATTGTGTCAAAAAAGTATACATTAAGCAACTTAAGCAAGTTTTAAAAAAATATGCTCTTAAATTTGTATGAATCTTTACGGAAGAAGGGAGAACTGAAACCTGTTTGATTGTCTTTGGAAACACAGAGGATTTAAAAGACTGTTAGAAGAGAAATACCCCAAGTTTATTCAGACAATCAAACTAGATCAATTATTTTTCATCCCATCAAAAGATATCCCTCGCTTAAATATTAATGTGTGACCCCTTATCTGTTTACCTTTTTAAAATTTATTTTTAACTTCTTAAATTATATATTAAGAGAGGTAATTACAGAACACCTTATACATAAACATAGTGGTATTATGCATGATATTTTTATGTTATTTTAAAGAGTGTTATTTTAACCATTTCCCTTTTGGTGTATCTTGTTCTTGTATTTATCATTGTTCATTTGTGTTACTTTGTACTTGTATGTAATTACCATTGTCCTTTTGTAGTATCTTGTTCTTTTGTATATTTATTGTTGTTTTTCTATATATTCTTGTTTTTGTTTATATTTATCATTGTTTTTATGGATTATCTTATTCTTGTACATATTTATCACTGTTTTTGTGTATTATCTTGTTCTTCTATACATTTATCATTGTTTTTATGTGTTACTAATAGGGGCTACTGCACAAGAGTCTGGATCTTCAAAAATGATTCACGATTTAGACAGATGGACGTGGACTGACTTTAGCGATTATGTCAGTGAGAAATTGGAGACAATCAGTGATAACAGAACTGTAACTGCTTTACAGTACTACATTCAAAATGATACAACTCCTCAACAACAATTCCATTCCATGGTAAGTAAAAATATTTCACAGTATCTGCTTCAAAATAAACAGTGCGGAAGGTATACACCAAAAAGTATAAACTTCTATCATTCGCAAAAAGTTCAATGGTTACAAAAACAAGGATTGAAGTTTGTAGCTTAAAAAGTCCTGTAAGAAATTTTGAGATGAGAATCTCTTGAAAATCATGCATCATGAGTTCCTGGACAGGATCTCATGTAAAATTGCGCAGAATTAAAAATTGAATAAACTTACTAAATTACTTCCTGGCTCTTGGACTTTAAAGTCTTTTACAGTTCTGAAACTCCATCATTCTGGTCTCTTTCCATCGTCGTGGGAGTGTTATTTATGCTGCCAATAACACTTATATTTTAACTTTAAAATTAGATTTAAACTTTAAAATCAAGCAAGAACTTTTGTAACCACCTGATGTTTGGACCCATGCCCAAGAGTTCGTGGGTTCGATACCTACCGGCCGAAGACTCCCCGTGTAGTAAATGGTGACTCATGCACATTTAATCCGTAGAGTTGCAAAGTCCACCATGTTTCCATAACAAATCAATTCCTCTGGGGGTACTGATACAGGAGTTTCCTTGTCTTCTGGAATGGTTCAAAATTACAGGGCTACGAAGTTGAACATTAGTAGTCGTAAACCCATAAAATTTGGTCGTCTGTTCAACGACGGATATAATACAAAATAAAAAGAGAAAATCTAATAGAGTTAATAACTTTANCGTGGACTGACTTTAGCGATTATGTCAGTGAGAAATTGGAGACAATCAGTGATAACAGAACTGTAACTGCTTTACAGTACTACATTCAAAATGATACAACTCCTCAGCAACAATTCCATTCCATGGTAAGTAAAAATATCTCCCAGTATCTGTTTTAAAATAAACAGCGTGGAATGTATGCACCAAAAAGTATAAACTTCTATCATTCACAAAAAGTTCAATCGTTACAAAAACAAGGATTGAAGTCTGTAGCTTAAAAAGTCCAGTATGCACACTGTAAGAAATTTTGAGATGAGAATCTCTTGAAAATCATGCATCATGAGTTCCTGACAGGATTTCATGTAAAATTGCGCAGAATTAAAAATTGAATAAACTTACTTAATTACTTCCTGGCTCTTTGACTTTAAAGTCTTTTACAGTTCTGAAGCTCCATCATTCTGGGGCCCTTTTCATCTTCACGGGAGTGTTATTTATGCCGCCAATAACACTTATATTTTAACTTTAAAATTAGGCTTAAACTTTAAAATCAGGCAAGAACTTTTGCAACCACCTGATGTTTGGACCCATGCCCAAAAATTTGTGGGTTTGATCCCTGCCGGCTGAAGACTCCTCGTTTAGTAAATGGTGACTGATGCACATTAGATCTGTCGAGTCGCAATGTCCTCCATGTTCCTATAGCAAATCAATGCCCCTGGGGGTACTGATCCCAGAGTTTCCTTGTCTTCTGGATTGGTTTGAAATTACAGGGCTACCGAGTTGAACATTAGTAGTCGTAAACCCATAAAATTTGGTCGGCTGTGCAACGACGGATATAATACAAAATAAAAAACATTAACAAAGTAATTTTGCCTAATATATTTATTTATTCTGTAAACCTGTTACAGGTCTCTGATGTCAGAACAATTTGTCCTCTTGAGAGGTTAAATGAAGCTCTCAATGACGCTTTGGATACAGATTCCTATTGGTACCTAGTGGATTACATTCCCAGTTCACCAATTCAATTCTCCAATGAGAGCGCCGCTGTTCGACTCGCCGTTCATGGCTTAGACATCGCTGCCATATTTGGTATTATGGATAACTACATTGACACTATGTCACCTTCAGATCTCACTTTCCAGAAAAATATGCAAGACTTATTCTACAGTTTCATTTCCACTACTAAACCTGAGATTAAAGGTGAACGTCTTATGGCGTCTAATTTTATTAACATGATTGGAGAAGCTGTTCGCAGCCGGATGACACCATATGACAATTGCTATGTTTGGAATAATGATATATTTTACCCTACCTACGCAAAAATGAACTAATTCGATTGGATGAAATAAAAGATCTGTAAACGGTAGTGCAAGCTTTATTGAATCAATTAAGCACTACATGGTGAATGTTTACTAGAAAAAAAAACTGATGTTTCAAATTCCATTGTTTTTTATGTTTAAGGATCATTTATGATCGAAATGACAAGGTTTGAAATAGAAACAGCTTTGGTGTGGAATATTATAAAATTATTTTCGCTTAAGTTGGAACATTTAATCCTCATAAATTTAAATATTTCCGATTTTTTTATCAATAATGAGAAGTTTTGTTTCAAGCTGATTTATGCTTTAATTGATATTTCCTATTTTTAAAAAAGGATATGTCTAACAAGCATTACAAATTATACTTAAATCAAATCATTTAATGCAAGAAAATGGAATCAAGTCTAATTTTCATCTATGTATTTAGTCAAGGTATAAAATTAAAATAAAAGCTATATCACAAGGTAATTAATTTTAAAAAAAAATTATTAATGTATTTAACGTTGCAGTTTTGTTTCAAGTAATCCAGGAAAAAATTCACTGGGATTTAATAACTTGATTCCTTAAAGATGAAACAGGAAAACTGTGATAACACTTTTCAACTATTGGTATTATGAAGTATTGCTCAGATGTTATTCATGTTTCAGTTTCATTTAAATGATGTAATGTGTATTGATGTTTGTCTTTTTTTTCTTCCTAAATCATATTCACCATTTTCCCTAATTCATATTCACCAGTGTTTTCAACTGAGAGAACCAAATATTTTTCATTGTATAAATAAAACAAATATTAAAAAGTATTTATTATTTAAGGCGCTTACTAAATTGCTTTTACTCAAGACTGAATTTGCATTTATATACAAAAAGTACTTATGTTTATTAGATTTATGTATCATCAAATATTTTTTGTATATAATTTCTTTGTAACATTGTTTTTTTTATATAATTATTTTAGTATATGATTTATTTTTAAATTTTGTATTTTATCTCATATTTTATTATACTAGGAACTTGTTGTGATTAATACATATCAGAATTGATGTTTTTAAAGCTTAATTCATTTTATCATTCTATATTTCTTTTTTTTTAATTATCATTGCTTGTATAAGATTTATTTTTATTTTTTGCTTCTCAAATTAAATTATGATTAGTGATTTTAAGATTTGTAAATTAAACAGGAACAAGCATTTAAAATCAATCTTTCAAAATCTATTTTTCAAAAAAAAAAAATTATTGCAGTTTTCTATACAAAATGTAAAATAAACTACAATTTTTAATGAGACTGATATTTACAATTTGTATGTGACACGTTTGTAGAATTTTACTACGACCAATATTCATTGAAATTATTCATCAGTTATTTAATTCACTGTTGATCAAAAACATATTTTATATTATTGCAAATTTCATATGCAATTAAATATTTATGCTGTTTTTAAACCGTTTTAAAGTAATAGGTTTCTGTGCTTGAAATAACTTCTACCTTGCGAAATTTTCTTATAACAAAGTCGATTAGTAATCCAAGCTAAATTATGAGTGATTTAATGCTAATTACTCTGCATTAATTATTAAAGAAATGTGTACTTTGTGCTGCCCAGTTCTTATAGCAAAGTGCATGCTGGATCTAATAAATTTAATGTTTCAATACAAAATATATTGCTTGTATCTGAAGTAAAAAATAAATAAATATAACCCAAAAAAATTAAGTCCAAGAAATAAAATAAAAAGTCCAAATTATATAGTTGTAAGAAAACACAAAAAAATTCTTATTACTTGTATGGATCCATAGGCAAGATTACATAGTTGTATGGAAATCCATAAATGAATTCATAGTTAAACTTTTAAGACTACTTAAATTGGTACATACATGAATGACCATTGGAATTCATAGTTTAAACAAGTTTAAACAAAATGAAGAAAGTATCGCAAGTTCCAATCCTCATCTTAATTCTAAATTTTATGAATCATCATATCATAATCTAAAATTAATAGTATATCTTTTACTCCTCTGGGACCAACCAGAATCGATTAGATAATGTTAATCTAAACTAAGGTTTAAACATAAATAACCTGTTTCAAAATGAATATGCTTAATTTATATGAGTTCCTTTTCTTTACAAGCGCATCTAAGTTTATGAGCGTCTTTCCCATTAGCCTGCACTATTAGCTGACCATGTTTAGGTCTATACTTATTATACATAATCAAACATGGCAAATAAAATAAAAATCTGAAAGCAAGAGTGTAAATATATATTGGATTTGAGTGCATTAAATTAAAGACGAAGACACGTTGTAGAGTAGCGAATAACGATGATGCTGTGATCTCAAAAGTGCTAGTTCATCGGTAAAGAGAATTCTGCAACATCCTGCTATAATTAGATGCAGTCTGGGAGATTTTTCATCTCGTTAAAAAATTTAATTTCTGAAAACTTTTTAAGCTGTTGCACTAATAAATTTGGGTTTCAATGCCCTTTGCTATGACATTTAAAAAGTGGATTAATGTACTTTCTATTTGCTCTTACAAGGCTTAATAAGGGTTGTAAATAATTGACACCGATTCCATTAAAAAAAATTGCTGCGCTTTTTAGCTAATTAAACAAAAACTGTTTATACGAAAGGTTATTCAACCGCTGCTATTAATATATATTCTTAGAATTTTTATCATAAATGATAGCGAAAAAATTAACATGTTGGATATGGCAAATTAATATTTAACATAGGAAGAAAACAAATAAAAATGTGACAAATCACTGTTGAAGAATAAAAAATTAAAAGTATCAAAACCTGTTTAATTGTTGGTTCAAACTTGTTTTGATACTTGTTTCGAGTAATTGGCATGTTTTGATATTTTTAATCCATCGGTTCTTTAATAGTGATTCTTTAGATTTCGCCATCATTTTCGTTTTTCTAGCTTAAATATTCATTTGTGGCCCATAATGTCAATATTTGTTTTACTTAACTTTGACAGGGGCTCTATAAATATGTATAAATATTATTACATCAGGCACATTATGAGATAATGTGCATTAGTTCCACTTCCTTCTGGGTTTTTTTCATCCTTAAAATGTGCAAATTCAAATAAAGGAAATAACTTATTAACCTTTTCGGCAGAGAATCATAGCAATTCATCTCTAACTAACCCTAAAATTATGTTAATTTTTCCTATATACAATCACTTGTTAGCATAGCATAATGTTGACAATTATTCGTTTTTAGTTTTTCTTTTGTTAATGAAAAGAACAAATTCTTTACCAAACAGTCTGTATCTAATTCACAGGAGAGGCTAATACTAGAATCCTGCACTGTAAAGAATGTTCCGTTAAATGCCAGGAAAAGTGTGCACGTTATGATTTTTGTTTTCTAAACACTGTTTATCTTATAGTATAAGTGTTATAATGTTTAGTGTACGTGTTTAGTAATGCATATTTCTCTATGTGTATTTTTAAAGTTATCGTTGCAGTTTTTGTAGACTTTTTGTCTGCAAAATAATTTGTTTCATATATCAAGGGTAAGATTTATATTTATCACCGATTCGCAGACTAATGATCTGAAGTCAACAATTTTTGGATGATGATACTTTTATAAAATAAGACTTAGTTGCACCCAGTATTAGTATTTTATATTGTTCTTTAATTTTTTAAAGGCCACAATTCGGGCAATTTTTAACTTAAATGGTACATGCGTGTAGAACCGCTGTTAATAGCCTGTTATATATTACTTTAGCCATTGTTGGTATTTTATAGATTTGTGTTTCTAATTTTGTGTTATTTTTGAAATTTTTATTTAAGGCTGTTGTCTACTAATTTCAAATTTAAAGAAAAAAAATGAAAGAAATACGGTAGTTTCTGTAAGAAATATGTTTAAATTAATTTTCATTTTGTGACAGTTTTTTATTTCATTCAAAACCTGAAGTTAAAATTGGAAATTAGCTGTTTATAAATTCGTTTGTTTAAAGAAAAATATGTTATTTTTCTTAATTTCAAAGATTATTTTATTTAAAGTAAGGCACTAGAAAGCATTTTTAGAAGCTTAACATTTGAAAATATATCGAAATTCGAAAACGATTCTTATTTTATAAACGTTTATTGGAAAAAAAAGTGTGTTATTTTCCTTGATTTAAAATATTATATTTGTTTAAGATAAGGTATATTGAAAAATGTGAATTTTTTTTTCACTTTAAAAGATAACTTTTGAATAAAATTAAGAAGTCATTTTTGAAAAAATAATCTATATTAATGCAAACTAAAGTTTGGCAGCCAAAGATAGAAAACTACTCTGAAAGTCTGCTGTATTTAAATAAAAATTAATTGTTGTGAAAAATGTGTTATTTTTCTCAATTCAAAATATTCTAAAATAAAACAAAGCCTAATAATTTCTTACTCCAACAATTATTAAACTATTCAAAATTTAAAAGCCAAGATAATATTTTCTTATAGAAATTGTTGGTTAATTTCAAAATATCGAAATGTTTTTTCTATAATTTAAAATTAATAAGCAACAGCTTTAAATCTGGTAGAGAAATTTGCTTAAGACTTTTCATTTATAAAAAAAAATTCACCGCATATGGTGCTGTTTTGAAGAAAAAAACGTTTTACTTTTCTGCTGCATGGGTGCTTGTTTATACTAGTGTGAAACGTTTTTAATTCATCGCATTTTGTACTAGATTTCATAAAAAAGTGCTCAATTTTTACTCACTTTTAAATTGTTTGTTTTCTTTTTAGATATCAAAATACCTTTGTTGCTTGTAATATTCATCTCAGCTGAAATGAGATGTTTTACATAACACTTGTTACCCTTTTACAACTTTGTATTTTGACATTTATTGTGAAAACTGTTCATATCACTTTTTACAATCTCAAAAATGCAACAAAGTAGTATTTATTTAAAATTAAAGTTTCTTTTTAAATTAAAAATGTTTTGGTTACAAGAATTTAGTGTGAATTTTTATTGTAAATTAAAATGTATCTAAAAATTAAGATCATCGAACTATTCTTGTTCCATATCGGTTTTTAATTATTCAAGTATTATATGAAAGAGTATAAGTTCGAGAATTTTCTGATAAGCTATGCATAGCCTACTGATAACTTGTTAATTAACTGGGTTTCTGGCCGATTTTTACAGACCAAATACTTATGGGTGTGTTTTAAATCCTTTTAAACTAAATTAGTTTCCTTAAACGTTATTCAAGTAAAAATATTGGTATTTTTAATGTTAACTATTTCATACTGATTAACATTTAAAAGCTTTTGTTTCTAATCTTATTTCTAATTAATATTCAAAATATTTTTAAATTTTTTTTATTAATTATAAAAATTAATAATTTTAATGTGATTCCTAACACACCTATGTATATGTTATGAATTTTGAGTTTCTCTGTTAATAGTTTTATTAATTTTTTCTCCTCATGACTATAACAATCAATTTGTGATTACAATCCCAACTGCTAACACAATCGGAATTCAATTAACACGAAGTTCTTATTTATAAAATTGGTGTTTAAATCTGATTGATTTTTAAAAAAAATTTCTACATCTCATTTATTAGTACTTCATTGCATAGTTAGTTTTATGTAAATTTTCTAGACATAATTTTTTTTACGCAATCATACAAGCAAAAAATAACAATTTAACACTAATCTGTTTTACGAAATTAAGTTAGTTTAAAGTTCGAAATATTGATAACTTTTAATTTTAGTTTACACGAAAACAGTGAACTTCCAAAACTGGATTCTCAAAGTATATTAAAACCTGAAATTTGTGCTGACTGACTTTACTAAAGCTTTATACTTGTATTTTACTATTTACATTAACCTATAATGTGGTTCCATTGTGATTGTTTAGTGTTATTTACTTTTATGTTTTATTATCTGCCTCTTGATTCAAGGGGAGTATCATTGTTCAGAGTAATGTCATTCATAACTTAATCGATTAGTATCATTTTGTATTTGTAGTTCTTGAAACGATTACATGCGTTTATTTTTTATTCTTCATCCATGAAGGAATTTGTGCTTTGTGTCCGACATAAACAAAATAAACGTTTAAAACCCAGAGTGTTTGGTTTGTTTATTATCCATAGCTGAATTCCCTCTCTTTTCGTACAGAGTGAAACAAAACGGGGAAACTTTTGCATTCACTTTCAATTCTGCAATCGGCTTTTCTCAACTAGGTAGTTTTCTTAAACAGTTTTATCGAAGTTTTAAAAAGTTATATATAACAGCGGGTCGCATATATGTTGCGATAAATTCCTAGGATTAGATTCATCAAGATTAAAACTGCATGGGAACCCATATTCGAGAATGTCGTCATACGCCGCAAGGGGAGCTTCACGTATTATGAACTGTTTCTTCATGTACTTATGTACAGGTCATAATAGGAGAGCACCTCTAGCAGTGTACGACAGCATTTCCGGGCAATTTTAATCCTTACATGTGCTCTAACTCCCTTGGAAGTGTGTAGCAACATTTCATTGATCCAGTACCCCCAGAGGTCTTTGTTTTGGGAACATGGAGGATTTTGTGACCCAACAGAATCAACGTGCCCCAATCACCATTTACTACACGGGGAGTTTTCGGCTAACTGGATTCGAACTCCCGTCCTCAGGCCGTGAGTGCAGCGCCCTGCCACCCCAGGCTATCCCGATCCGGAAAAACTTTTTGTACCAGTTTAATACATTTTTACTTTCTTACATTATCTTGATCTTGATTCAAATCGAATTTTTAAAAAAAGGCATATTAAATATAACACATTTCTTGAATACATTTCTTTTTAATCTTTAAAGCTTTGAGTATTTATTACATTTACATATATTTTTTCCAGTAAGTTAATGGCAGAAAATATTCTTAAGTTTGAACTTCAGTGTTTTTAGAAAATCGTCTTATAAGTTTATACATAAATGAAATTATCTTTTATCTCATTATAAATTTCTTCGTCCCAAGGAATCGCTGGAAAAGTTTTGCCTCCGAAAAGTTCCACAGGTTGCTGTATTAATTCTGATAGCTTTTCAACACGTATCTCTTCCATTTTAGGTATATCTTCACCTTCTGATACCATTACTTCACGTTGAACATGGAAGGGGCTGTATTTTAAACTCTGAGGATAATTTTCAAGAACATTCGAAAAAGATACAGGTGTTGGCGAATCCACATATCCATTGTCACTAAATTTGATCGCGTTATCGTTGAAAGGAATTCTTTTAGTTTTTATAATTCCATTAAAACCCACATTCAAAGCTTTGATTTTATCTGGCATATTATTATTAGCCAAAGATGTGGTTAGTAGACTCCTGAAAAGATTGGGGTGTTCTTCCGGATTAAGGTTTACCGGTTTTAAAGGGTTTTTTTCGTTAAATTTTGGAAACAAACGTAGGAATACAACATTATTTTTAATTCTTGAACCGCTCTCGTGAGTCATTTCTTCCTCTGGCGTATTTTTATCGGGATTGTCATCAGGCCATTGGACAACTCTGTCATTTTCAGTAGAATCAATATCATCAAATAACTTGAAGATAATTCCGAATTTGCTTTCGTTGCCAGAGTTTTCCTCAGATAATGTTCTGTGAATGTTGACATCGATTGGTGCTTTTTTATCGATCTTATTGGCAGATGAATGGTCGACTATTTCAACATCGATATCATCCAAGAACGAGTCGATTTCTTTCTCCAACTCAACATTTTCTAATTCACCAAGCGCTGTGTTTAGAATGGATTCTGTTTCTTCTGTTTTTACGGTTGTTGCTGTGACACGGTTGTTGTTGGGTAGGGTTTCTATATGGCTTTCAGTAGTTGAGGGTTGACTGGGCCTGGTTAGGATGTATTTTCTGAATAAAGGTGCGGCTAAATATTTCTTACTCGAAGATTCTGTTGTTTTTACCGAATGTTCATCGTTCGTAATGTTTAATTTTGTTATACTGTCAAGATTTTGAGGACTGTTCTTGGTTCTTGGCACAAATCTTGACTCCCTATAAGGCATTTTAACTGGCATGATTCTTATAATCTCTGGAATCCCTTCCAGTTTAGGCATAGCCATCTCTTCTGGAAATAAAGAAGATTCATTTCGGCTTTTTATTATGTGGGCTAATGACTTTAAAGACTTTACAGAATTCGCCATTGGTATGACTACAAATTTGTGCGAAGCCTCGGATTTCCGGATTGTCTTTCTTAATCCATGATTATCTTGAATCTTAACATATGAATCTTTATTCACTAAGTTGTCTTTAATTATTGAGGAAAATTCGGATTCCCAATTACTGTTGGGTTCTACTGGTTTAATTAGTAACACTGCGCTGTAAGCTTTAGTTTTCTTCTTGGCATTCATTTTTGGCGGAAAAGAATCAATAGGCTGGCTTTTTTGGTGATTTTTGTCTGCAGTTGGATCATCAGCTAATGGAGGGGATTTGTGATTTAAGGCAATGTCATGTGGAACATCGATTGTGAAACTCATAGTAAAATCCGACTCAGCAAAGATGTTTGGCATAATAAAAAAGATTGTCCACAAAAGCGCAGCAAAAGATGATTTGACCTAGACAAAAATGAACAATAAGGTAATGTAAAAATGAATAAAGTTCGGAAAATCAAATTCGTTAGGCAAAAGCGTTACGTATGCGCTACGAAGCTTAAATTGCGTTAACGTTAAAGTTACTGGGAATCGTAACGCTTTGCGAAATTACTCTATTATCAACAAAGGAAACTGATGTGCATAATATTTTTTTCTTTCAGGTGTGACATAAACTAAATTATATTCTCCTTTTTATTATTCTTGAAAAACTCAGTTTAATCAAGATTATTTTTTCATTTCATTATAATTATTAATCGATTATGATCAAAATTAACCTTTTCCATCGTACCGAAGGTGTATTCTAAATCTTCAGCGGAGATTTCGGTTGAAATTGAACCAATTTTGGTCATTTCAAAATTCTGTGAATGCTAAGAGGTGGTCCCACATTAGATTGGCGGTTTTCAAATATTTATAACAGTAAAACGGTTAAAGTTAAACGAATCTAGCTGCAAATTCACGTGACAAGGTATAAACTTTATTCCTAGAGTTTTTAATTTTAGTACTTAAAGTTTGGGATAGATGGCACTTTCAGTTCCTTCTAGTGTTCTTTCCGTTATGATTGCTAATTTATTCCTTCGATTACAAGTGAATGCAGTTGATGGATATTTTGAAAGTATTGTAATTTTATTTTCCTTCATAAAAGATTACGCAAAGTTTTGATACGATTTTCAATTAATTTTCCAGATTTAAAGGACTTACTTTTTGTAGTGACATCTTATGGGAAAATTATTTAATCCAAAATCAATAACTTCAGAAATAAAATATAACCTTGTTACATGAATTTTGTTTTAACCTTAATTTATGAAAACTGTCAGACTATTGAAGGACATTCAACTCTCAACACACGGGCAAATCCCTTATTTAAGCCACTCTAACTCTCGGAACCTCGTAACACTTCCACGGATTGTTAAGATTCTGCAGAACACCATTTTGTGAAAGGTTTAAAAAGGTTCATTCACGATTTGAATTGAATAATGATGATGTTTCTGATCAATAAATCATTCGGAACCACTGATTTAATAGAAAATACAAAATGTCTACATTTGATTAATCAAAAAAAAACAATTTTTTTCGCCACACATAGATCAGAGAAAGTAAAAAGTTAGGACGTTAAAAGAAAATCCCTTTGTTACTCCGTCGTTTCAGATGATACTGCTCTTTGAAAAATAATTTTAACTGTAAAGAATAAAAATGAATATTAATAATAATTTAGCGGAAGAAATCGGTACCGTTCTTACAAGACTTTTTTTGACAAAAAAAAAAAACAAGCTCATTTCACAAAAAAATAAATAAATTCGCAAAATGTTGAAATAGGGGGAAAAATCGATTTATAAGTGTATGCACCATGGATGCTGAAGCTAGTCTCCATGGCATACACTTAAGTGCGGAAATAATTTATTCGACAGATTATAGGTATTGAGCAAATTAAAAGGAGTAATCTGTAGAAGTGCAAAAATAATTTCATTCCTCAAATTACCTAGATAATTTGCACATTCCCTATTCTTCAAGAGCACGACTGCCTTTTACTGCTTTATCATGATTAGCTACTGTGATTTTTCAATTACTTTTCTTGATTTAAAGGTTCTACTATTCGCAGCGCCATCTCTTGGTAACGAATAAATTAAATTAAATTGCATTTACGTCGCAATTTCAAAGTTTCCAATTTATGGCGACTTCTTTCCAATTGCTTGTTTTCAAGACACCTGAGCTGGTCTTGAAACTACCTACAGTAGAGACCGTCAAGTTGGAGGTTTTCCTCTGGCCTGAAATCCCATCGAATATTTAAAAGAAGTGATTTTAACAGCATAACTTTCTGGGTTTCACCAGACATGGTCAAGTCATCTTAATCTATTGCTCGGGATGACCTGTGTTATCTGTGGCTACCTTTAGAGCTTTTACATAACTCAAAGTTATATCTAGTTCGCCAACAGCCTCTCTCTTGCGCTGAGGCAATAATAGGCCTGAACATTCCCTATTATTATTCATTCGTTAAAAAGAAAACACGATATCTGCTAAAATAACAGTTACGTTTCAAATACTAAATGTGTGTTATTTATTAATTTGCGATATCTAAATAATACGGAACTAACTAATAGTAAACTATACGGAAGCCGTTAATGTGCATATCACTTAGGTAAATCTCGAAAAACTATTGTTTCTACACTTTATCTGCTGATTAGCTATTTACTGTGCACAATACTTAGGTAAATCTTGAAAAACTATTGTTTCTACACTTTATCTGCTGATTAGCTATTTACTGTGCACAATACTTAGGTAAATCTCGAAAAACTATTGTTTCTACACTTTATCTGCTGATTAGCTATTTACTGTGCACATTAAACGGCTTTCGAGCTTGAACAGGAACATAAATACTTCATTATACAAAAACGCTTTGCAGTTTATAAGGTTTTAATTGAGCACTAATTTTTCCTATCACCTGATAAACAGGGATGCTCATCCTTAATCAGTATTTTTAAAACTCTTAACAAAAATATATAAACATTAAGGATAACAAATTAACAATGTCGAAATCTGTCTGAGTAAAGCTAGATTGAAAGCATCAAAACATGTTTGATTGCCGAGGAACACAGAGGAGTTGAAATGCAATAACACCTCCAAATTTTATGAGACAAGCAAACCGAATTTGATATTTTTCATATCACCGTCGCCGTCTTCACTAGTGATTCGACAGTTTTCGTTTCTTCCTAACTCTACATATTAATTAGAGACCATTAATCCGTATGGTTTTTCGCCATTTTCATAAGTATTCAAAAAATATATAACCAGGAAGGTGATTACGGAGTACCCTACACAAAGAAATGAAAAAAAAATCAATATTTACGTTTTTTTTTGTACTATTACCGAGACTAAAGATACTGATTTTCAGTTTAAAATAAATAAATAAATCGAGTTATTATACGTACCTTCATATTGTTTGTTTGCAAAACTTAATAACGAACAAGAACTAAGTTCACGTCAACAACCAAGTCCACATTAAATTTAGAATGCTTATATCGATTCGCAAAACAAAACAGATATTTATTTAACCAAAATATTCTATGAATTCTTTCGAAATTGCAGAGGAATTTTGTTTTATTTTCAAATCGTGGAACAAAGAACAATCGAAAAATTAATGAATCACGATATTAAATTTTCTCAGAATTGATTGATTAACAAACGAAAAAAATAGTTAAAAAATTAAAACATTATCTTTAATTCTATCTGCATCACAGCTGTTCTGGCGGAAGTTATTTACAGAATAATGATTGAATTTTAAAATTTGTGCCCAGGTACAATTCTTTTTTTTCAATTTCAGAAACAGCACATTAAAATATGTTGTTCCCAAGGAAAATGAAAGATAATTTATCATTCATTATATGGCTGTTTTCGACAGCTCCATCGTCATATGAAGTGGTGCTTTTTTGCGAATAATTTACTATTTTTACAACTGCTATGATTTTGCAACAGCTACTCATGATTGTTAGGTCAAGTTTAGCCTATCTAAACTCAAAGCTGTCTATGCTTAGTTTGAAAATGGCGCAAAACGTCAATGTTAAAGAGACAGTTTTGAGAAAATAATAAGCGTTTGTGGATGAATCTTTTAATATTTAAAAACTTACTACGATGCTGCATTAATTACCTGGACTCGTAAAATTTAGCAAAAACTGAGAATATGGCGGAGATTTTAATCTAGGTGGAAAAATGTCGCCAAATTGGCAATTTTTCAAAAAGTTTAATAACTATTAAATTATTTGTCTGTCTTAAAGTCTAGATAATTCTTCCCTGCAAGATGATATAGACAGTTTAAAATCATTGTACTGCTTCAAAAAAAAAAAAAAAAAAAAGCACTTATACTGTGGCTTTTTTATTTTCCTTAGCGACAGAGCTTCAAAAAAACAATGTCAAGTTATTTTATATGAATCTATTATGTTTAGTATAGCTCAAAATCGCCACCAGGCACAAGGAGATAAAATTGTTTGACAGTCGCAATCTCTTAAGTTATTTATTATTTTTTTCACAAAAATGTACTTCCTGTGCAATTTTTAATAATAAATATGGAGCCATGGTGGCTCAGGGGACAGATCGCTCGCCTTCCAGACCCGGGTTCGATCTCAGCGATGACTGGTCGATACGAATTTTGCTCCCGGCTAGCACCGATCACAGTGCTGACAAAAAATATGCCCAGTGGTAGACGGATCATTGGTTAGAAACACCTTGCCGCCAGGCTGACCATGGGAGGTTTTCCTGGTTTCACTCTCCATGTAAAGCGAAAGTAATGCCATCAAAAAGTCTTCCACAAAGGCAAATTTATCCCCATACTTGATTCAGAAGTTCTCATGTCTTCTGAATTGGGTTCGAAATTACAAGGTTAAGGTGCTGAACTTTGGATATAGTAAACTCAAAATTGGGTGGGCTATTCAACAAAGGATATAAAATGATAAATATGGAGCTGTGGTGGCTCAGGTGACCCGGGCTCGAATCCCAGCGATGGCTGTTCGTTACGAACTTTGCTCCCGGCTCGCACCGACCACAGTGCTGACATGAAATATCCTTAGTGGTAGACGGATCATGCGTCAGAATTCCCCTGCCGCCAGGCTGACCGCGGAAGATTTTGTGATTTTCCTATGTTATACAAAATGCAGGTTAGTTTCATCAAAATGTCCTCTTCAAAGGCTAGTTTTTCCCAATGCGTGATCCTCGAGTTTCCTTGTCTTCTGGGTAGGGTTCCAAAACTAAAAGGTGACAGAGTTGAACCCGGGTAATCACAAACTCAAAATTAAGTCTGCTGTACAACAGCGGTTGGTTATAAAATAATAAACATGAAATTACTATGAATATTTCATAATATTCCTAATATTACTTTTGGCCCCACATGTTTCGTAAACTTTTACATTTGAGATGAACCTTGTCTACCATACTTTCAGGAAAGCTACAAAAGAGATGCCTAACATATCATTGATATTAAAAGATTTGTTAACGTTTAATTGAAGTGGCTTTTTTTTAAAGAAGCATGAAATGGTTACTTAGGCGGTTTTTGTCGTATACAGCGCAGTCAACTCTCGATATAACATCTTTCTTCCAAGCAAAAATGTGTGTAATAACGTGTAGTTAAAATGTGAAATCACAAAGCTACCATAAATATTTACTCATAAACTAAACTCAGTGGCGCGACAGCCCATAGAGGGCCAAGGCCTACTGTGCCCATCTCAGTTTTCTGGACCTTGGGCTCTGGGGTGCAGGAGCAGATGTTCCGGCCAGGTGGTCAGTCGAACGCGGAACCCCCAGTGTTTAGTTCCAAAACATGCTTGGTACTCATTTATCGACCCATCGAAGGGAGGAAAGGCTGAGTCAACCTTGCCCGGCCCGAGGATCGAACCTAGGACCTGTGGCACGGGAGCGCGAAGCGCTACCACTCAGCCACCGGGCGTCAATATTTACTCATAACTCAGATAATAATGTCACCTAGTATGGTCGTTCACCTCTTTCTTCATTTCAGAAGAATTCAAAAAGTATCACACTTAATACGTGATAACTTTAAAAAAATACAGGCTAAAAAAAAATTTTTTTTTTTTACTTTTGCTAAATCAAACGAAGTAATTGTTTTATGGAAACTTTTCGTTTTGAAAACAAAAGAAATTTTGACACTTTCAAAATAGTTTTCACAGGAATAATAAAGTAGATCTAAAATTAGGCTGCTATACTGGAATGAAATGGTTCAGTGCGGACGTTTTAAAAGGCGTTAAAATAAAAGTGCGGTCCTACGCTATTTTATGTATAGCTAGAATTTATGTATAGGTCGATATAATGGAGCGATCGTTATAATGGGAGGCTGTACTAAAGACTGTATTAATACACATATTTAAGTCCTAATTACATAAAAAGTAATGTGTATAATATATATTGAAACAGAGAACAATTTTAAAAAAATAGTGCGTGGAGTCCCTCCGCGCGGAAGAAGTTAAACTTCGCAACCTGCGACGTTAATTGTAGAAGAATCAGCAGTGGTCGAAGGATCACTAGTTCTATTCAACGACTCTTTTTCCTGCTCCGCTCGCTTCCGTGCTCTGTAATCACGGTAATATTGTGCATTTTTGCCTCGTGGACCTCTTGAACCAGTGGAAGTGCTTGTGGTTGCCTCATCGTCTCGCCCTGGAAAATGTATTTGTATTAATGATGTTATGTGAATGCGTCATAATGTAATTTCAGAAGAGAACACCTAACAATTAATTGATATTCACAAGAAACGTACCTTGACATAACCTTATAAATCCGTCGCATTGTTTTCACTCATTTTTTACAATTGTTATCCACTAAATTTGAAAATAAAAAATACTACCCTATTAAATTATATGTGTATCAAAACAAACTAAAAAAAAATTTATAGAAAAACAATACTTTTATTATTTTTATGCTTGTGATAACCAAAACAATATGGAAATGAATAAGGGAAAACTGGATCCTACAACGTGATTTCCCGGCCAATAAAAATGTAGCGTTAAACGTTTAACGCAACCTTGTTGGAAGTCGCATAAGAAGTATAATTTCAAAAAGGTTATAATATGCTAAAATATTGAGCAACAGCTACAATACTCAAAGCGACATGATGACAGGAATTTTTCAACTGTTGACAGCAGCAATTTGGAATTTTATTATTTGATATCTTGCGGCCTTTTGCAAGTTAAGAAAATAAATATTAGCCCCCCGAAACAAGTTCATCTGAAGAACTTGTAAAATTAAACACAAATCATAATAAAGTAAGAAGTTTAAGAATAATCAGATTAACTTTGATTCCAACTATAGGAATTATTAAACAAAATTAAATTATCTTTCTTAGGCAACAAATCTTTTGTTTTAGAATACACACAAAATAAACTGTTTGACTTCAATAATTCAAAAGTAGTACTTACAATTGTATATTTATTCATACATGAAATTCAATATACATATCAAATGACTGTATTTTAACAAACTTAGAAAGATATAAAAAGCAGTGTTTCTTCTATATACAGTAACGGTGTACCACCTGATAATTCACCCATTTTCATTTAAGCTAATTCTTATATATAGCTCAACAGAGTCATTTCAAGAACACATACAAGAATAAACAGAGATGAATGTCCAATGCAGTATTTATAGATTTACGAGGCAAATCTAATTCCCGGAATGACGCCTACATTCACGCAGGTGCTTGTTGGAAAGGAAATTTTTTTTTTTGGAGGTTGGCAGCACTAATAACGAAATTTCACAGGCAACTGGAATTCCTCTCCGATGCTGTTGGCATCAGCTGCAGTTTGCTTCTGCAGGGGTGATTGTGAGTCAAACTCGAAAATCCAGAAAATTTCTTGAGTAAAATCATTAAAGACGCATAATGTCTTCATAAATTTAAATCATTGAATTTTAAATAAATTATATGCAGCATAATTTAAATGAATAATTATGTTTAAGTTTATTTCTATCTCTAATCACATTTATTATTCTACCAGAAAAAATATTTACAAATAAAAGATGCCAAGTATAAATTCTAGTTCTAATATTTTTAAATAAAATATACAAGAATTTTTACACATGATCGATTTCTTGAAACTTCTGGACCTAAGACTTCCGGAAACTTCCGGAGCGCAGTTAGGGAAAAATTTGGAAATCCGGATTTTTTCCGGAGCACAATCACCTCTGCTTCTGACAAAAAGAATTTTTAATTCGCTGGAGAGAAGTAAGAGTGAACATGCACAGAGATTTGATTGACATGGTTGATGAAGATGACAGTTTTTTAAAGAAAATCATGACAGGTGATGAGACACGGTATTCTATTTATGATTTAAAGACAAAACATCAGCCAAGTGAATGAAAGGCAAAAACATTACCAAGGAAAGAAAAATCACGCTTGGAAAAAAGCCAAGGGAAAGTGATGTTAGAGTTGTTTTTCGATCATGAGCTCGTCATTCTTTATTCCTGAAGGCCAAACTTTCAAGAAACAACTTTACCTGGAGATCTTTAAATGACCTGAAAAATGGGCAACAAATGATTGGTTTCTTTCACACGATAATGATCCACCACATTGCGCTGATTGTGAAAAGCATTTCGACAAACACAGTGATACCACTCTGGAACGCACTCTATATTCTCCCAACTTAGCGCCAGCAGATTTATATATGTTTCCACAGCTGAAAATCAAATTGAACGGACATGGTTTAGTAGATTTAGATGAGGTAATGAAAAATGCAAAAAAGCAATTGAATGACCGGTTCACAAATGGATTCCGGGAGTGTTTTGAACAGTTATACGAGCGCTGGCAGAAATGTGTGGATGCAGGAGGAAAATATTTAGAAAACCAATAAAGTAAAATTATTGTTCTATTTTTTTAATAATTTGTTATTGATCTATTCCGGGTACATTTTGACCCTACCTCGTATACCAATTAAATTTTAGAACAAATTAAATGATGCTTATCTGACAAATGTAATGACAAAGTTCATAATGAAATACAAAAAAAAGTATTCCTCCTAAAATTTCACTGAGTTTTTGAAATGGCTTTTCTTTTTTGTAGAATTTCATTCAACACTTTAGACATCTCCTTCTGAGGACAACCTAAAAATAATCAAACATAAATTTTTAAAAAATACCGACAAGAATTATATGGAGAGTTTTGAAAGAAAAAAAATGAATACCATAAAAACAGAGGATTTTGCTACTTGGCCTCTAGGGGTTCGTTCAATGATTATGTAAGTAATGAAAGGTTGGAGGTTTGTGATTTGCTTATTTTTAAAGTCACAAAAGATTTCTAATGAATAAGCTACTCAAAATTTTATAGAAGACATAAAAATTCACATTTTGTTTTATACAAATTTAATTTTTAATTAGAATTTAATCCTAAAATTAAATTAATACAGTGAAATTCAGAGTTAAAAGCAAAACCCAGGAAAGGGGTGTTGCAATTTTCTCACATAAGCATGCTGGGAGTGGGGGGAGGGTTATTGGTTTGTTTACTTTTGCTGACAAGAGGAGAGAGTGAATTCAAAATCACCAAAAATTGCATGCATAATATTTGAATGACACCTAGCATCTACGATAAAAGTTTTAAGAAAATGTTAACGACTTAAAACTCGTTACAGTTATTTTAAAACTAAACTTATTTAAACTAATTATAATAACACCATTAAAGCAAATAAGGGTAAGTGGAAAAATGCAGTAAAAGTCCACAATGACCTAGTATGTGCAAATTTAATCAAATGCAATAATTTAAAATAATGTTATAAACGGTAGAAAACAGAAAGAAATTTAAAATCCATGCATTTAAATTTTGTTTTGATATTTGTAAATCTAGAAAAGTGGCAGATGAGAAAATTTTATTTACAGGGATGAGAGTAGTTGGAAAGTAAAAAAGAGGAAATTCAAGAATGAATATATATCTATATATATATACACACAAAAATTTGACAAAAAAGTGCAATTTTTAAACTTGTAATCCATGTGATTATAAATCCCGATGATTAATTTTAAAATTGAGTGAATATATAAATATGAATCACATGCATGATTTTAAATTAAGATAATATGAATCACATGCATAATTTTTAATTAAGAGAGTATGAATCACATGCATGATTTTAAATTAAGAGAATATGAATCTCGAAATGAGGCTTTTAAATCTCGTGAATATGAAACACTATATTGAATTTAAAAGATGCGAAAATACAAATCATGATGCGTAATTTTTAGATCACGTAAATACGAATCACAATGCATAATTTTTAAATAGCGCGAATACGAAACCCACTGTCTAATTTTTAAAGCACGTATAAATAGGAAAATCGATGTTTGATATTACAACTGCAAAAAAGAATCAAGACATTTATTTTAAGCTCGCCTGAATACGAATCGCTACATAGGGTTTTAAAAGAGCGTAATTACAAATCGCGATATTGGATTTTTAAATCTCGTAAATAAGAATCGCAATGTATGACATTTAAATCGCCTGATTAAGAATCGCAACGTTCAACTTTTAAATCAGGTAAATGCGAAAATCAATGTTTGAGGGAGGAATGAGGACTTCAATACTTTCGCTTCGCGGAAAATTTAATTCCTCATAAAATATTTTAACTTGTGCAGATTAGTAACTTGTACAGAATATATAACTTGTGCAGAAAATTCAGCGGAAATTAGTGAGAAAAATGGAAAATCTGAAAAGAAAAAAAAAGCGGAAATCCGCTAATCCGCGAAAGAATCACATCCCTGTATTTAGTTCATGCATTTTGATGAGAAGTAGATAAAAATAGATAAGCAATGAATACAGATAATACAATAATAGTATGGGAGTAATGATGGCTCAGGGGATAGAGCATCTGCCTCCTCATGAGGTGAAACAGGTTCGGATCCTAGCGATGGCTGGTTGATACATATTCTGCACCCAGTTCACAATGAACACAGTGCTGACGTAAAATATTCTCAATGGTAGACAGAACATGGGTTAGAGTCCCCTTGCCACCAGACTAACTGTGGGAGGTTTTCCTCTCCATGTAACGCAAATGTGAGTAAGTTCTACCAAAAAACGTCCTCCCAATATTTGAGCCGCTCAGAAGCCAATGCGGTGAAGTCCAAAACACAAAAATTGAGAAAATTAATGTTTTTTGATACATTGGTTTTTAAAATGCTTGGTCTATTAATTTAATTAGAAAAGTGTATAAAGTCTTTTTTCGAGGTGTAAACTCTGCAAAAAAACAAGATATGTACAGGATGTGTAAATAAAAACGTAAGTATTTATTGAAATAATGACAGCATCTTAAAAATTTTAGGACTTATACCTTTTGGCAGCTGAAAAAGATAAGAAATTTATGTAAAAATAATAGGATTATTTCAAAAATTGTTTCTTACTTCAAAACTAGAGTGGCACTTTTCGTTGTTTTAGGAAATGAAAATAAAATAAATAAATAAATAAAATAAAAATACCACATTTTAAAAAAATACTACAAAAAATACCATACTCCTTTTTTTTGGTGAAAAAATACTACCGTAGTATTAAAAATACTACATCTGGCAACCCTGAGTTACTATGAACTTCTTGTTTTTCAGTGTTACCAACAAATATCAAAAGAAGAAGAAAAATTCAATTTTTATTTCAAAATTATAATTTAAAAAAATATTGATAAAAGGTGGACTTATTCACTATGGCTTCTGAAATTATTATACAATATATTCAGAAGCTATTAAAAAAAGGGCTGTCTAACCTAGAAAAAAGTAACCAACGAGTAAATCCTTTAATAACTAAGAAGATTATTATTTATTTCATCAAAATTTTCAAAAATCAGAAAATATCAAAAAATGGACCCGCATTGGCTCCTGAGCGGCTCATTTGTTACTGGAGTTTTCTTGCCTTCTGAATTGGGTCCAAAATTACAAACTACAGAGTTGAAAATTTGTGGTCTTAAACTGAAAAACAAGGGTCAGCTATTCAATGCCACTTATAAAATAACATAAAATAACAGAATGCATAACACATATACAATTTCAATTATATCACAAAAGTAAATATTATTATAATTTAAATATTTTACACCACTTTTCAATCAATTTACAAACCTATTTGTAATTAATTTCTATAAGTGTCTAAAGTGGTACACATCATTCTTCAAATCTGTATGCCCAAAAAGTAAAAAGGAAATACAGTTTTGTTAGTTTACGTACCAGATGGAATTTCTAGGAAGAAAGGGTGCTGCAAGCATTTTTCAGCAGTTATCCTAAAAATAATAAATAAGTTTGAAAAAAAGGTATATGTAGTTCAAAAATTAAAGAAACAAATTCATTTTAATAATTCTTATTTCTTTTCTCATTTGGTAAAACTTCAGTAATCTGAGCAGGTGTTACTTCTCAAAAATTAAAAATTAGAAAAAATATTGTTATTATTTTCCATTAAAATTTTTATTATTATTATTATTATTCAAATTATTATTATTTTCCAACAGAAATCTTTAATGGAAATATACCTTTACACCAATTTATCAATTTATTACTTTTTTTATATTTACTATTTATAAGTATTCATTAATAATTCTTTTATAATTTGTAATTGAAAAAAATCAATATTTACTATATAACTAAAAGAAACTGTTCTATCTATAATACGATAAAAATACAAAAAGATGGCTTTTATTGAAGCAGAGATGCCAACTTTTCAAACCAGCTATCAGTAACCAGAAGTAGAATACATATGATGTTAACAAAATTCAAATTAGCACAATTTCAAGGTGTCATTTACTACTTAATTCTATATATATTAACATTATATCTAAACTCTCTCTCTCTCACTCACTCACGCACGCACGCGCACACATATATTTCCCTGATGCAGGTGTTTGGTCAAACCTAATTAAAAGCCATAATTACTTAATTATTCAAATATCTCGTCCAGTTTTGAAATTGTCTATTAATAGATAGAATAATTATAACTGTGCATAGTAATAGAAAGTTGCTATAGCAGAGGGATAATTGTTACAACATGGTTCTCAGCAGATCAACGAAGTCAAGCATCACTGGCTGCAGTCAGTGTGCGGGTGGGTGACCACTTGGATCAGTCTGCGTAGGGACCGAAGGTGTGCGGTATTGGTCTTCGTTAAACTGTTCTGCCATAAAGTGCTTGACTTCGCGTGCAAGTCGTCGGGCTACCAAAGCGGATGTGCCATCCCCTCTGCAGATGATCAAAATTGTGATGGCATGTCTTTGGATCATCCTCAGGGATGTTTCCCAGTCCGTCGCCAATAGCCCATTGTCCAGCTCTAGCGCAACGTAAATGAACTACAATAAGAGAATAGAGAGAATTTATAGTTTAAGTCGGAACGAGTTTTTAGAAAAAATGAAACCAAAAATATATAAGTCCTGGGTCAAAATGATTTGTAGTTTCCAAAATCTAAAAGAATCATTGTAATGCTTTCATGGGAAGAAATTCTTTGAGAAAAATTTATTTGATTAAGTAACAAACCAGAACCTACTCGCTAAATTTTCTTATAAAAATTACCAACAACACAGAAAGACTTTCAAAATGTTCAAATATCTGATTCTGTTAGTAATAAAGGTAAACTTTAACTCACCTTTTGGATGGATCATATATAAAAACTTTTTTCAGAAATTCAATAGTTTCAGTACTCTGTGGGTAGCTTCTTTTGAAGAATATATTGAGACAATTGTATCTAAAATAAAAATTAATATACATAAATACTGCAATAAATATAAATATTTGTAATTTATATTTATAATATATTCTTAACTAATAGTTAAAATAAACAATTTTTCAGTAAATTTTAGAGCTAATCATACACTGTAGTTGTAAAGAAGAAATTTAATAATAAGTTTATTAACAAGAACATTCCTAAAATATATAATTGTATCTAAAATTTTATTTTACAACAGTCTATAAAACAGAGAGTAATAAATTGGTCAGGTCAGATCCTGCAAGTTTGTAGTAATATTGCTTATTGAAAATAGCATCCAATGTTGAACAAATTTTTAAAAGAAACAATTTTAATGATTCCCATTTAAAACTAAATTACATGCAAACAAATATACTTTAGATATTGTAAAAAATCTTAATTACAAGCATTATCTACTGTAACTAATTTGAATTACTTTATGCCTAACTATAAAATAACAAATCAAACAATGTATTTTTATAAAATTGACTCTTTAATTACTGCGTAAGAAAATTAACTTTATTAGAATATTTTACTTTTAAGAAATATGTACTCATGAATCAGCAAAAGTAATTTCCATAAGTCCCAGTAAACCTGAATTAATGATTTCTATTTTAAAATAAATTATTTTCAAACAAACTTACTTTAGATATTGTAAATTAGCTTAGTTACAAGCATTCTCTGCTGTAACAAATTTGAATTACTTTAAGCTTAGCTATAAAATAACAAATCAAACAATTTATTCTTACAAAATTGACTCATGAATTATGTCAGAAAATAAACTAAATTAGAAAAATCTATGTTCTAGAAATATGCACTTATGAATGACGTTTAAGTAATTTCTATTTCTTTAAGTCCTAGTAAATCTAAATTAATAAATCCTATTATAAAATAAATCACTTTCAAACAAACTTACTTTAAATACTGTAAATTATCTTACAGGGGTGATTGTGAGCCCAAGTCAAAATTCCAAAAAATTTCTTGAGTAAAAAAAAGGAAAAAAAAAGGAAAAAAATTAGAAAAAATTTAAACAAGTTTTTTTTCCTTTTTCTCAATATTTTTTAGTTCACTTAAAATATATTTAAAATTTTAAACATACTAATGAAAGACCTGGAGAAGTAATTGAAATTTAAAAATATGTCTTTCCTTCTTGAGTTTATGATTATAATAACTATTTATTGATAAAAAATGAATATTAATCTTGAATATAAGCTTATAAAGTAGCTCTGCTTATAAACATATAAAATAAACTGTGTTTTTAAGTTACACCTTTGAAAATGGAGTTCCAAAGTACATACTAGGAAAAAAATATTTACAAAAAAGAAAGTTGTATCATAAAATTCCAACCTCTAAATCATTTTAAATACAGGGTGGCCACTCAAATCAGGTTTCAAATTTCCCTGATTTTTCCAGGTTTTCCAGNAAAATTCCGAAAAATTTCTTGAGTAAAAAAGGAAGAAAAAAAAAAAACAGGAAAAAAATTAGAAAAAATTTAAACAAGTTTTTTTTCCCTTTATCTCAATATTTTTTAATTCACTTAAAATATATTTAAAATTTTAAACATACCAATGAAAGACCTGGAGAAGTAATTGAAATTTACAAATATGTCCTTCTTTCTTGAGTTTATGATTATAATAACTATTTACTGATAAAAAATGAATATTAATCTTGCATATAAGCTTATAAAGTAGCTCTCCTTATAAACAAATAAAATAAACTGTGTTTTTAAGTTACACCTTTGAAAATGGAGTTCCAAAGAACATACTAGGAAAAAAATATTTACAAAAAAGAAAGTTGCATCATAAAATTCCAACCTCTAAATCATTTTAAATAAGACATACAAGAATTCGATCTCCGGAAACTTCCGGATCAGGGTTGGCGAAAAATCCGGATTTTTTCTGGAGCACAATCAGCCCTGATCTTAGTTACAAGCAGTCTCTACTGTAACTAGTATGAATTACTTTATGCTTAACTATAAAATAACAAATTAAACCATCTATTCTTATAACATCAACTAATGTATTATTATATGAGAAAATCAACTAAATTAGAAGAGTTTATGTTCGAGAAATATGTACTCACGAATGCGCATTAGTGATTTCCATTTGCTTAAGTCCTGGTAAATCTGAGTAGCCCTAAAAGCAAATGAAATGCATATAAGTTACTAAGCAACATGGACCAATAATTAAAAACATAACAATTTCTTTTAAGACAAAATATGTTTTGAATATGAAATTTAAAAAAAAACTTGATTGTGACTAAAAATAACTTTATGATTCTGATTCCACATAAAATGTTTTGAAAAATTCCTCAGCAAAAATGTTGGCAGATATGTTATAACTTTTGCGTACCTTAACCTAAATTTCATGTCACATTTTTGCCTTATTTATAAAAGCTATATTCGTTGAGAATGGTTTTGTTAAGGGGAAATTATTTATTAACGAATTGAATATTTCATTACAGAATAGAAGAAAAAAGAGAGTTTATACAAATATTTATAGCATTTATCTACAGGGAAAAAACCAATTTGAAAAAATATCTAGCGTAGTTCTGAACACATACATTACAAATTCCCGTTTAAGTCAAACAATAGTTAACATTTTTGACACAACTTGACAACAATGAATCTTCAACTCATAAATTCACAAAATAGCATGATTTTTTTTATGTACCACACCATGATGTTAAACACATAGGTATTTAAAATCTATTGTCTATGCGAACTGTTTATTTTAGTTACGTTAAATTGCTCAGTATCCATGCTTAACGTGCAAAAATAAAATTCTCGAAATTTAAAAAAAAGATCCCATGACCCAGTATTTACTAAAAGAAAAAAAAAAGTTGCAACATTTTTAAAAATCTTTGAATGTATGCATTCATTATAAAATTGATCTATTGGTTTTAAATCAAATTCTACTTCAAAAAAAATTAAACAATTAATGCTTTTAATAAAACATTTCAAGGGTAACAAATATATCAGAATGATTTTAAAAAATTTCACATTCACATTTTTCCCTTAAAAAATTAATCTAATCAGAAAAGACTAATTTTTGATAATAACAATAAATGACCATAATACATACAACTTTTAAAAAATTTAATTGCATACATAAATTGAAAATAAAGTATAATTGGAGAAGCAAAATAATCAGAAAAAGGCTGAAAGACATGATGTGAAAAAACTCAGATGATGTGATCAGAATTTATTACAAAATATTATAAAACATTTCAAGGGTAACAAATATATCAGAATGATTTTAAAAAATTTCACATTCATATTTCTCCCTTAAAAAATTAATCTAATCAGAAAAGACTAATTTTTGATAATAACAATAAATGACCATAATACATACAACTTTTTAAAAATTAAATTGCATACATAAATTGAAAATAAAGTATAATTGGAGAAGCAAAATAATCAGAAAAAGGAAAGACCTGATGTGAAAAAAATAATATCGCTATTATCAAATCAGGATGACAAACACTCAGAAAAGAAATTCCCTGATTTTTTCTAACCAATTTTCCCCGATTTTTGTAATTGAAGTCACAAATTTTATTGTTATCTTTTTCAATTTTGTCATATTTTTATACTTATAACATATTACAAGACAATTAAACTTGTTACTAAAATTTAAATAAAAATTTTTTTTGTAAATAAAAAAAAAAAAGATCACTACAAGACTCATTTTGTTGAAAAATATATTGGACTTCTATGTACCTTAATTTCAATTTCAAATTAATTTTGCTAGACTTTTTTTTATTTTTTATTAACATATTCTGATTTCTGCAAACTTTTTCAAATTAATAAAATTTTCTGACTTTTCCAGCCTGTAATAAAAGACTGCAAATATCCAACAATTTGATTCAAATTGAAAAATTAAAAGATGAAGGTAAAAAATAGAAAAAAATGCTTTGTTGCATTCTGAATAGCTAACTAGGTTACTTGAGGAAATTGAAAAATATGCGAAAGAGTCAAATAAAGGTTAGTTTTCAATAATCTAGAGTTGAAAACAGTAAATATGCTGCTTAACATTTCACGGTAATTCAGTGGATCACCTCTCATAATATAAAAATTCCATGATTGTTGTATGCTGAACTGGGATGAATCATTCTTAAAATTAGATAAATCGATAATTGTAAAGCTACAAAACTCCACACTACAAGATTTGTTACTGCATTTGTTGAAAATAATAAATGAATGTTAAGATCCTTGAATTCATACATAAAAAAAAATTGATAATACAAAATTGTTATTTGAGTTTCATTCACATAAAATGACTGAAATCATAAAAAATTTGAATCAATCGATACTGTGGGTAAGGCTACATGCCAGAACCATGCGAATAATTTCTGAATGATCTTCAAGTTTGAACTATTGACATTTGTGATTTTTTGAAGCATTATTAATTAAAATAAAAAATGCTGCATAGAAGATCTAAATCTTTAAACTTTTAAAATTGCTTATTTAAAAATATGCATTTGTATTAGTAGAAATGTGATCAGGGGTCTGTTTAGGTTTTTCTGAGAGGTACCTATTATGTGAAAATTTAGACATAATTTGCGAAAATTAAAAATTATATTAGTAAATCAACACAAAAGTATGATAAAAATATGGATTTATCGCTTCTTACGGGATGCAAAAATAAAATTTTAAGATAAAGTATTTTGTGAAACTACAATTTTTCCTAAAGTTGAAATTGTGAAGGTACCGCTAAACGGTAGTAAATTTGGCCTGGACAGTCCCCTAATGTTCTAAACATATACTAAAATAAGGACAAAATAACACTAGTAGTTTTTATTAGACAACAGCACAGTCTGTTGGCAATCTGAGCAGCTAATTTTGAAATTTGGAAGAAATAAATTAATTGGTTTTCTAAACAGCAACACATTTTTAGTTTTTCTTTGATCTATTTTTGATTAATCTGGTGTACAAAAAGAAAGTAAAGTAATACAACTGAATGCTACATTATTTCCATCCTTTTTCAAATATGAATTACTTACAGGCCATAGATTATTATTTGGAACACCCAATATATTAATAATGTTTTGGTATATAAGCTCATAAGTGTTCCCACAAAATATATTGCTTTCACGAAGCAGCAGTTCACAAATAAGGCAACCAGCGGCCCTAAAAACAGAAAATTAAAATTAGTAAAATATAATTTAAAAAAATCAAAATAAAAAATTTTATTTTCAAAAACCACGTTTTTGTAGTGGAGAATAATATTTAAAAATAAAAATTTGAAAAACGTGGGGAGCATGAAATACATAACAGTAATGTTATATTAGAGTGTGTATGTGTGCTCATGAGAATATGTGTACGTATATCTGTAATTGTATCTAAATGTGGAATATGATTGTGTATATGCATGTGTATGTGAATGTATATGTACATGTGTATGAGTAAGAAAATGTGTATATGTACTGTTATGTATTTCATGCGCCCCACGTTTTTCGTTTTTCAAATTTTTATTTTTTAATTATTATTCTCCACCACAAAAACGTGGTTTGAAAAAATATTATTTTTTATGTTGTACTCACTTCTAAAATCTCAACTTTCTCACTAACTGTACACAAAACTTTTAAAATTGTGTGAATATGAATCGCTAAGTTTTACTTTGCAGTTGATTTTCTGATGTTGTATTAGTAACATGTTGTAAGAAAAAAAAGGTTTATGGATCATTGATAGTATATCAAGATAATTTAAAATTTTTTTGATAGAATTCAGATTATATTTTTAAAGCTATAATATTGATTAAAATTTTTTAAAATTTCAGAATCAGATCAAACTTTTTGTTCAGATGAATAAGTAATTAACAAAAACAGAAAGTTATGAGTTTATATTAATAAAAATAAAGCAACAGGTTTCTAAATTTAGAGTTTAAAATGCAATAACTACAGTTTTGAGATGCACCTTAATGCTAAGGGTAATACCAAGGATAAACTGGGAAAAAAAGAATGTAAAAGTAAATAAAATGAAAAAAGTCCCCAACGCACCAAGGAAGGTAGGATCAAAACAACATATAATTGATTTTAACTAAGGTTATTGATCAAGGTCATTTAATATCAGTATTATTTATCATTGATACACTTCATCTAAATATATAGAAAACTAAATACCATATATCAACAGCTGTTCCATGTGTTGCAGCTTTCAAAATAAGCTCAGGTGCATGATAACTGAAAAAGCAAGGTATATTACAGAAAAAATTCATTCCACATATTACAATAAGAAATAAACTTTACCAAAAAGTTGATATATTTTCACACTTAAGAAATAAAGTTGAATTGAAGTCAAGTTTTAAACTTTTAAAGAATATGTGAAATTGTTGATTGTAATTATTGATTAAATTGTAATTGTTGATTAAGTTTAATTTTAAGTCTCAATGTTCCCTTGTTGAGGGCAAGATCCCTCGAACATTGTAAAAAATTTATATTGAAATAAATGTTTGCTTAAAGAAATAAATATTTTTCAAAATTATATTCTTTTTATATGAGAATAATTACATTTATATTAGATAAGTACAACACAATTATAAGTACAATATAATTATAAGTACAATATAATTTATAAGTACAACATAATTATAAGTACAACATGATTATAAGTACAACATGATTAAAAGTACAACATGCTTAAAAGTACAACATGCTTAAAAGTACAACATGCTTAAAAGTGCAACATAATTATAAGTACAACATGATTATAAATACAGCATAATCATAATAAGTGTAATCATATTGAATAATTACATCACGTTTTCATGGAAAGCAATTAATTGTTAAAAATTATGAAACTTATACAAACTCAAATCAGTTTCTTCAACAAGGAATGACATAATATTTAAAAATAGGTCTTTATTTCATCATTTTTAAAAAATTATACTAGTTTGAATTCAGAATGGTTCTTAATTCAGGTGCTCAAAAAATTTAAACAATTTGGAATCACCTATAATTTTCAATTACACTAAGATAGAAATTTTATATTACACAAAAAAATTTAGCTCTGTTCTTTAATACTATAGGCAGAAAATTTTACAAATAAAAAAAAAAGGCACTAAAACTTAAATACATACAAATATATTACAAAATATTATAAAATACTTTTAAAACATACCCTGATACTTCAACATAAAAATTAATCTTTATTCTTATCTTAGAATTACTTAATTATAGACAAATAAAATATATTATCAAATTACTTGGTTTAAAGCTTTTGTCAAAATATCCCACAAAATCATTTTTATATTATTCAAATTTAAAAAGAGAGTTTTAAATTATTTCTTATCTTATTAATATATTAAATGTAGACACTTTCTTTTAAGAAAAAGAGACCACTGCTTTAAAAAAAAACACAAAAAGTATATCTGAACAAATGTTTATCAATTACAATCAACAATAAAAATCATAAATAAATTTAACAACCATGACACACATAAGGTAAACACATAAGGAAAGGCACACAAGGTAAAAAATTATCATTGACACACAAATGTTTAAAAATTTTTGAATAATTTACTTAAGAAAAAAAAACATACTTTTTGCAAGTGCTCTCTAATTTCATATCAGGATTATCCAATTCCCGTGCATTTTCAAAATTAGCTGAAAAGATAAAAAATTAAATATACTATTTTAACATTCATAGGAAAAAGGTTGTAAAAGAAAATTTTTTACCAGTCTTAAATTATAAGGCTTTAAGTAGAGATTTAAAAGTGAATTTTAAAAATGAAGTAAATATTTTAAAATTACAATGAGCAGATAACATTTTCAAAATTGGCTAAAAAGATAAATTAATAAATTATCTTAACATAAACTTTATATAGAAAAAAGGTTGTAAAGGAAACATTTTTACCAGTCTTAAATTATAAAATTTTCAGTAGAGGTTTAATAGGGAAGTTTAAAAATGAAATAAATATTTCATTATTGCAAATGCAAACATACCAAGCTTTAAAATCCCATCTTTTCGAAACATCAGATTTTTTGGGTTCAGATCCCTTAAAAGAAAAATTAAAATATAAAAACAATATTAATAACTAAATTATCCAAAAAAAATTTAACAAAACAATTACAAACTCATAAATACACACTAAGTCTTTTAATAAACTAGCAAAAAACAAACAAACCTTAATTTAGAAAGAATGATTGATATTTTAACATGGGAAAAGTCACCAATAAAATAAATGAGCTAACATAATTTTATTAACATAAAAGTCAGCATTTTCTATATTTGGTTACTCTTAACTTATATAGGTTTCATTCATATTACCTAAAACATTGATTTTGTTTACATAATACTTATATTTAGAGAAAAATACTGTCTTTTACAATTTTTTTTAGGTCTTGTATCGTTATCTAAAATAATAATTTTATTGTAATAATGAGAAACTTTTTTATTTATTATTAAAAAAAAACTCATTTTATAAATTTCTATAAAAATTTCCCGTGAATAGGTAACATCAATTATTTTACTATACTATTGGGCCTAAAACTATTTATAAATAAGCAATTATATAATTCGATAATTTTTCAAAACATTTGTTACTCGTATATTTTTGTACAATTTGTCATTGTAATTCGAGAAAAAAAATTTGTTTTATGTTTGATAATGAGCCAAAAATCTTTCTTTTAATCACTGCAAAAAAATTTCTGATTGTTATGTATAACAAGATATTATTTATTATTTCAAAAAAACAACTATCCATGTTTTTGAAACTGGTAGCTTCTACATTAAGACTAGTTAAGACATTATATTACTTAACTAAATTCTACTATTTATTATATATTACTAAAATATTCTAGTAGCTATTTAAACTTTTTTTATATGGTAATAAACTTATTAATTGTATTCAATGGAATATTTTTAAAAAATGCTGTACCTGTGTACTATATGATGTTTGTGAATGTAGTCCAAAGCTCGAAATGTTTGCATCATTATATTTTTGACCTACAAATAAACAAAATTGTATAAAATATAAATGTGCTGAACAAAAATTGACATTCCTAATATGTTAACCCTCTTCTAGTATTTTCTGAACCAGAAGATTTACTTGACAGCATTGTTAAATTGAGTTACTTTCAATTTTTCTTGTTAAGTGCTTTATAAAAATTAAGTAAGAATTTTTATTTTTAGATTTTTTAAAAATAGCTTTAAAAATAGTCAAGTTTTCAGGGAATCATCCTCATGAATAACTACTAACAAGCTAATGTAAAATAAATTAAACATTTTTAAAACATTTATTCACACATTCCAAAACTTATATTCAAAAAATAATTTGTACTATATAAGCTTAAACAAAGCAATTGTACTTTTACTAAGGTTACCATAAAAAAATGTAACAGTTGACAGGTCAAGACAAAAGAATTGAAGTAAAAAAGAAAAATTAGATTCCATCTCACCACAGCTTTATGAAATAAGGCATCAACTTTCTGTTCTATCAAATCAGATAAGAAAAGATCACAGCATTCAAAAATAAGATAAACACTAAAATTGAAAAGATTTTTAAAAAAAATTGTAACATAAATATTTATTCTTAAAGAAAAATATTGTACATTATTAGAATAACATGACTTTACTAATTACTAACATTTTCAAATGACAACATGCACTGTTATCATAACAAAACTTTAGTGCCCTTTAGTTATTAATGAATTTATATAAATACATTCATTCATTGCATAGAATTCATTGTAACAAAATTATCAGTACTAATAATTTTTATCAAAGTTTTACAAAGAGCTAAAAAAAGAGATTGTTTTAAAAAAAATGTTTATATGATTTAAAGCATGCCCCCCAAATTCACCATTTAAAAATTTTATTATTATTGTTGGATTAATTATTTTTTAAATCAGATGAAAGAGATAAAAAAATTAAACTACAAAACATATGATCCCTGAATTCATCATCATAAAAATTTCATCAGTTGTTAAATTAGTTTCTTTTCTGATAAGTTTTCTCCAAAAAGTTTGAAATTTTGCAGATAAAGCAACAAGTTTGAATCATGAAATTATACAATTATTTAATAACCCCTAACTCTACCTATGGAATTTATCAGAACTTACTATATTAGTAATTTAAAAATATACATTAGTAATTTAAAAAAATAAAGAATAAAAAAATTAAATATTCCAATACTTATAATTGATAGCAGTGTTTTCACTACAGCGCGAGAACGCGAGAATCTCGCATATTTTTTTCTTTTCTCGCATTAAAAAATTATTACCGCGAGAAATTCGCGCATTCTATAAATCAATTTCAAAATTCGCGAATTTCTCGCATTTTGGAAAAAGCCTCGAATTACGCCCTTTAGAATAAAATCCGTTTCACTTTTCTTCCTGGATCTTTCATTATTTTCAACATCTGCCCTGATATAAAGCTTCCCTATTTACCAGTATTGTTCAGAACCTTTTCGAACAACAGAACACAACCACGGAACCCCTTTCAGAACACATTTCTCTGCAACCACGTGTTTACCGTAGGTAACGTTTCTTCATGTAAGACGTTTAAATTTTTTATGTGCTAATGTAGATGTAATGTAATGTAAGATGGACAAATGCCTTGTAAAGGCAAAATCTTCTATGATGATGTACCAAAAATATTCAATGCTTTAAAAAATAGAAAACATTAGAAATGTATTATAATTAAAGAAATGATTTTTTTTTCAAGAGTTTTTGTGATTTTTTAGTTTTTAGAAATCTCACTTAACTTTTTGAAATCTCACCCTGTTTTTGAGAAAGGGTGAGAGATTCTCACTCATTTTTTTTCCATGATGAAAACACTGGATAGGTTTAAAATTCACATTAGTATTCGTAGAGAACAGGATGTTCTAAATAGACACAAAAATTAGGAAAAGCAGAGAAAAAGAAAGAAATTCGGACAAAATATTTTTATCACGAAAAATAGGAATTTATGGTCATTTGCTGTTAGTGAACTGACCACAATCAATGATCATAAACTGAGGCAGAAGAAGAAAAAAATCATAACTAATTCTAATTCAATGATTCAAAAAACTTACTTCTCTAATGTTTCTCCAACAGCAGGTTCGTAAAATTCCATCACATTTTGATCTTTGAGGAGTCGAACAATTTGAATTTCTCGTCGCAAGATAGCTAAATCTGAATATTTTATAATTTCACTTTAAATGAAAAGAGACGTATATAACTCTTAAAAATTGTTTCCATTAATAACAGAGTATTATAATGAGCACTATAGTTAAAATTCAGAGCAATTTAATAATTGACAGTTGAATAGTCTTTTATTCACTTTTTTTAAATTTTAAAAATCTATTTTGAAGACCACATAATGACATTGCATTAAACAAATGAAACTTTCAAGACAAAGCTCACCTCATGATTTGTCTAACGTGACAAGACTACAGAACGTTCAATTTTTAGTATTAATTTTTAAAAAATTACATTTTTGAAATTTGCATTAAAAAATTAACACTTTTTGAAACTACAAATTTATTATTTTAAATCATATGTCAAATAATAAAATTAAAAGAATATTAATATACTGTAATAGCATACACATTAAATATAATGTCCCAATTAACAAGATATTGAAAAAAAGTAGGTTGGATAAAAGACATAAAAAAGAGAGGCATAATTTCAAGTTAAAATTATATCATTTGGATTTAAAATAGCTACTTGGATTGTTCAATAAATAATAATAAAAAATCTGATTAACTCTAGGGTGTTAAATTTATAATTATTTATGTAGTATAATTATAAAAAACTAGAAATTAGTATTTTTAAGTTCAGATATTATTATCAAATATAAACGTTTCTAAGTTTGTTTTTAAATTTAAATATATAGCTAATTTTCAATTATTTAATTACAAATACGTTTAAATTTTTAAGTTCTTTTGAGGGAAAATTTTTCAATTTAAGAAAGTCTAAAAGCTGATAATATATTAAGAATAAATATGTCTTAGAAACTTTTTAAAATGGTTAACATTACAGCATTTACAATTCAAATTTGTTTTAATAATTTTAACAACATCCTGATCTATTTTGAATCGAATAAAATTTTTCTATGAATAAACTTACAAGGGTCTCACAAGGCAAACATTTACAATATCACATTTATTTTCCAAGTTGAAATATTAACGTTGAAAATAAAACCCAAATCAGAATTAAAATGAAGAAGCATTAATAGCAACTACAAATATTACATACAAAAATAATTTACCTTTCTCAATATTATTTTTATCTGCGCTTTTTGACTTTTTAACACAAACTTCTATATTTTTTCTCACATCCAAACATTTTCCTGAAATATAAAAAGAAAAATTTCAGAGACAAATCAAAACCAATAAACCTAAGAAGAATAAATGATCTAAGTTTTCAAAACAATGTTATAATTTTTTTTGCCAGCAATTTTAAAACAAAATACTTTAGTGTGCTTAAATGAATAAAACTTTTAGATACAGGTAAAGCTTGAAAATTTATTTTAAAACTTTTGAAAATATAGACATAAACTAATATATTAACACATACTTAATCAGAATGCCTTTAGTGAGATGGTTTATTTGAGGGAATAAATTAGTATACATAAAATTGGAATTGAACAATTATTTAAGAGATTGAGGTACAGAAAATGCAAATAATACCTCAATATAACAGTGTTTCACAACTAAAATTAATGATATTTTAAAACCAATTTCATTACATTTTGTATAGTTAAAATTATAATATTATTAATGTATAATATTAAATGTAATATTTTTCTTAAGTTTTCATTATTGTCTGAAATAGTAAGCTTAAGTTAAATTATTTTGATTTTGGTCTCACTTTTTAAAAAGACAACAGATTAAAACATAATTCAAATAACACATACTGTAAACCCAAGATGTTGTTCCTTTAAGCATAGATTTCTTTTCAAATTCAACGATCCGACGGCAACCACCATACTGAAAAATAATTAATATACTTTAAAACTTCTCAGAACAGTCTGCAATTTTAATAAAAAAGAAAAATAGGTATCTATAAATAAACATAAATATGAATCTATAATTTAAATCAAAATGCTCTAAGACTTGATTTTCTTAAAAAATAAAATATACAAAAAATTCATTAAATAATTTATGAGTAAACAAGTTCACATAGATGGTTATATAGTTCTAGAGCCTTTATTATTTATTTTGTATTCAAGATTTGATACAGTGCTATAGAGACACCTAAATTGACATCACAGTCTATCAACTAAAAATGTATAAATACTGAATCAGTGGCAACCGGTGATCAAGAAGACACTAACCACAACCTTTTTAATACATTTGAGAAAAAAAATTTGCATTTTTGAATATTAATATGTCGCAGTAATAATTAATTAAAAACAAAAGCAATGTTTTATTTAGAAGTAAAATAATGTAAATGTCTTGTTGTCATTAACCATTATTAAGATAATTTATTGATTGATACAAGGCCAAAGATCTGGTTCAGCTCTAAGGCTAGAAAACCGTGTTGATATTTCATGGCAAACCATTAATCACAGATAAATTAAAAAAAAAAAAAAAAAAATAGAGGTTTCAGAATTTTAACATATCCAAGTAAGCAGGGGGAAACATCTTACACAGGGTGCGTAGCCAAATCTTTGAATCAAAAATAAGCACTTTTTAAAAACTTTTCAAGCACTTTACAAAAATTTTCAAGCACTCAAAAAATTCATATTCAATCAATGATATTATTGAAAAACAAAAAATTTTTATAAACAGTTTTAGCATTAAAAAAAAAAGAAGAAACGGGCGTAAATCAAAACAATCAGTACTTTCCCACATCACCGAGTGAATTCAACTTGACCCTGAACTCAGAACAAAAGTACCCTTACCCCCTACGTCAAAAAAAGTGTTAGAAGTAAAATAAAATAAACAAGAACAAAATTAAAATAAATTAAAAAGAAAAACATTTCATAAGGATCTGATATTCTCTATCCGAATTGGAGCACTCGGGTTTCGGTTTCATGTGTGCGCGCATGCAAGTCATAACGTGGGTACGACACGAAGTCCGCGTGAATAATTACGTAACAAACTCCCCATTTTTCGTGAAATACATGGGATCCACCAGATATCACTGAAGGGAAGAAAAAAAATTATTCGGAAACAAAGCACTTTTTAAAAACGCGAGCTGAAAAAAGCACCTTTAAAAGCTTTTAAAAATGAAATCCCCAAAAAAGCACCTTTAAATACTTTTTACAAACGCTACGCACCATGTTACAAAAAAGATGCGAAATTTCCATCTAACACATTTTAAACAAACCAGGGTGGCCACTCAAATCAGATTTAAAATTTTCCTTGCTTTTTCCAGGTTTTCCAGATAAAAATCTTAAAATTTCCAGGTTTTTGTTTCTTTTTTCTTATAAAGTGTAGGATATGTACAAGAAAAGTGTCGGTATTATAAAATATTTTAATAAATTAAAAATATTATTTTTTTAACATATCATCTTGAAAAAAATTATTTATTTTGACAATTTGGCAAGANAAAATGCTCTAAGACTTGATTTTCTTAAAAAATAAAATATACAAAAAATTCATTAAATAATTTATGAGTAAACAAGTTCACATAGATGGTTATATAGTCCTAGAGCCTTTATTATTTATTTTGTATTCAAGATTTGATACAGTGCTATAGAGACACCTAAATTGACATCACAGTCTATCAACTAAAAATGTATAAATACTGAATCAGTGGCAACCGGTGATCAAGAAGACACTAACCACAACCTTTTTAATACATTTGAGAAAAAAAATTTGCATTTTTGAATATTAATATGTCGCAGTAATAATTAATTAAAAACAAAAGCAATGTTTTATTTAGAAGTAAAATAATGTAAATGTCTTGTTGTCATTAACCATTATTAAGATAATTTATTGATTGATACAAGGCCAAAGATCTGGTTCAGCTCTAAGGCTAGAAAACCGTGTTGATATTTCATGGCAAACTATTAATCACAGATAAATTTTAAAAAAAATAAAAAAAACCAGAGGTTTCAGAAATTTAACATATCCAAGTAAGCAGGGGGAAACATCTTATAAAAAAGATGTGAAATTTTCATCCTAACATATTTTAAATAAACATATTAGAAACAAATTTTTTTTCTACAAAATTTGTTGCAAAAAAACAAGGTTGCATTAATTATGTAAGGCAATTAATAATTTAATAATGGATTATTATTAAATGTTCAATCTGAGAAATACAGAACAGTATTACTTCCTCATATTGATGCATTACTAGTTTAGGAAATAAAATGTATTATTAGTGGATATTTTCATACCAGTATCAGATTTTGCCAACTGAACAAGTGAAACTACCAGGTTGTATTTCAAAAATTATTTCTTTCAGGGTCACCCATAACACTAAAAGGGGAAGAATGAATTTCAAGAAATTGTCACAGTTTGTGACAAGGCATTAAGAACTTTAACTTCATCAGATATATTTATACAATTTACTCTTTCTCTTCCTTTTCATCGAAAAGCTACATGCACAATCATTAAATATTTATGTAATTTATTTTTAATTTTCACTTCCTTTCCATCAAAAAGTCAAATGCGCTATAATTTTTATCTTTATTCTCACAAATGTCAGGTGAAAATGCAGTTATAATTTAAAAATAAAATTTGAAATGTGATCTACAGTTTGTCTAAAGTAAGAACTCCCCTAGCCATTCATCTGGACCCGTGACGGTGACTATGGTAACGAGGTATAACTATTTCAAGTAGGGGTGAGGGGTCACTGTTAAGGTCTTTTGGCTCGGGTTAGCGAGAGAAAGGGATTTTTTTTTTCAGTCTATTGTGTAAGCCCTAGAGTGAAGAGAAGCTACCTTCCATGAAATGCACTATTCTTGTTTCAATAGCAGCAGAGGGCTTCAGATTTTGTGGAGGAGGGAGTTTGTACTGTAGACAAACTATTAGTAGTGCTATGCTTCTTAGCTGCAAGTAATTATGAAATATACAATACACATAAATATACATGTGACAAGGGAGGTAGGAGAACATAGTGAAGTGTGACAGTAAAAGGAGGGTAGACAAAAATATATAAAATCAAGTGTGTCAACATAATTTATGAGTAACCAATTTTTAGAATTAAAATAAGAATAAGACATTATTAAAGAATTAATCTATTATTCTTTTAAACCAATAAAGTCATAACTAAATTATAATGCAGGCTGTTCTTATTTTATTTTGATTAGTGATCAGTTTGAAGTCAAGAATTAATGTATTTTAAACTATAAATAAGAATTGAAGAGAATTTTATAATAGGAGAAAGTACTTATTTCAGATACTCATAAGATTTATTTTCAATACATTGTATGCTATGAATAAAAGGAGATATTCGCGAATCGGCACCTCTGACAAAACAACCAGTATGAAAATATCCCCGAAAAAAACTAGATCATCATGAATAAAGCATAAATATAGGTACATGAATAGGCATACTATAGTTTTTTTTCTATAGACAAAAACATTTTGGGCTATGATACTGAAGGTTTTTAATTAATGGTACCGAAACTAAAGTACTATGAAGTACAGCGCAATAAAGTACTACTTTATTTGAAAATTTTAATGTTGGTTACTTTAACGTAAAGCATTTAAAAAGGTAAAAATTAATTAAATATCATACTATCTTTGATTTAGGAATACAAAATGTGCCCGTAAAGGATTTCAATTCTAAAGCTACATCAGCTTCATATTCAGAAGGCGGACACACGTCTAATCCAGGAATCATCATTTTGAAGATAAATTATTGAAAACGAATAAATAATTAAATTTGAAACTTTAGAATAATAAGGGGAAAGAACTTCACACAGTAATAACTTTGTATAACTTGCATTACCAACTTCTGATTTGAAATTTATAGCACACAGAAGTGGAGAGCGCTATCGACTGCCTATTATTCTCCATCTTAATAACTGTTATGTGGCAAAGGAATTCTTTAAATATCGCTTTTGAACTCTCTAATTTATTCCCTAGCACAAAAAACTATTTTAAAAATGGACATGAGCAGTTTAGTTTCATCTATACTCAAAGGTTTATCGTAAAACTAATTCGAAACTGCTTTTGCAGTGAATCCTTTTAAACCTGGGTATTACAAAAATAGTCAGTCGGAAACTTTTCTGGAAAATAAACGAACAAAATAAACAGGTGATTACCATAAACAAAAAATCGGTGGAGGTGGATATGGTAAAAGACTAGTAGTTTCAGAAGCAGTTATTAGGGGGATGTTATTAGCTATTAAAGTTTTATACCATGGATATTGAAGCTGAAAAATCTAGTCTTTATGAAAACCACTCCTCTTCCTCAAGCTCAAAAAGCAAAGGATGCGGTATATTTACCATTCGTCGACTAAAAAGAATTTTAAAAATTATATTTTCAGCTCACCTCAATATATGGTTGTTAGTATTAATTTGCTTGTTTGCTTTATTAGAACAATATCTTGTTTACAATGTTGGCATCATTCCTAGCGGCTTTTATAAAGTTCTGGGTGAAAAGGATTTGAACGGATTTTGGTTACAAGTTTTGAAAGCCTCTCTTATAATAATTGCCATCTGTTTTGTGATAAGTTGCAAAAAATACATAATAAACGTGTTTTATGTTTCTTCCAGAGAAGTACTCACTGACAAACTCCATTCTATGTATTTCAACAAGAATATATTTTATATTATGAATACTTTTAAGTATGATTTTACTGACAATCCTGATCAACGAATTACACAAGATATTGATAAATTTTGTAAACAGTTTAGTTCTGTCATAAATCCCTTTGTTATATTCCCCTTTACTACAGCTTACTATTCATACAACTGTTATCAATCTACTGGCTGGATCGGCCCAGTGGGGATTTTTTTAGTTTTTTTAATTTCTGCTGTTGCCAATAGATTGTTAATGAAGCCTATAATGAATCTTATTATAAAACAAGAAAAATGTGAAGGGAACTTTAGATTCAAGCACATGCACGTCCGTACGAATGCAGAGTCAATCGCATTTCAGGATGCCAATTTTTCAGAATTTTCTCGATCAGAAAAGAAACTGTTGCAGTTGATTGGCACACAGCAGTCTCTTTATTTAAGAGAATTTCCATTAGATATTTCAGTTAATATATTTAGTTACATCGGAAGTGTTATAAGCTATTTAATACTTGCTTTACCTATTTTCACTGGGAAATATGATAATTTAACTCCTCCAGAACTTAGTGCCCTAATTAGTGTAAATGCTTTTGTATCAATTTATTTGATATCTTGTTTTTCAAGCATTATAAACATATCAACAACTATAGGTGAGTTAGGAGGGTTGATTCATCGAGTTTGTGAAATATTAGATGCTATGGTTCCAAAAGATAAAAAAGAAACTTCTGATAAAGAATTTGAAGGAGGTTGCATTTTGAAGCCAAAAGCATTAGAATCTTTTGGTATGTATTTACTTCAATAATATTAAGTATGTTCTGTTATTTATAAGAATAAAATACATCTATTTCGTTTAGTTTAGGGGGACACATCCTTCTTAGAAAAAAAGACCTCAGAAAAAAATTGCTTCGGCGTTTGGAGATTGCCATGAAATTTGTTTTATAGCAATAAAAATTAATAAAATATAATTTTTTTTATTTATTTATGTCAAACTTTTATATGTATTTTTGCTGAAAAGGGTAAAGTAGATTTTTTTTTGTTTTTAATTTTTGAGATCTCTCCAACAGTCTTGGAAATAGTCACATAATCACACCTGGTTTTACTTCTATTTAAAGAAACAAACAGCATTTTAAAGTTCATGTGGCAAAAAAAAGGACAAGAAATGTGCTTTTATGCTATAGTTTTTTTTGAATATTACATTAAAATAAGCTTTAAACATTGCAAAAAATTTTAGTAGCTAGGTTATAAGGAAAAAAAAGTTAACTATTTTTTTAAATTTATTATTTAATTAATTTTTGATTTCAATATTAAAAGTAATATTACCTGATACATTGTTTATTTTTAATTAGTTTTTGTTGTCTTTTAAACTTTATTGTAATAAGTAAGCATGAGGTAAATAACTAGTTAAGGAAGGAGTGGTGTAACTACAATGATTTCAGCAGTTGAATTATGTTTAATTATTTCGCTTATGAATTAAAACTGGGAGAACTAGTATTATATTTACTTATTAGAAGTTTTTGAAAACAAGTTTTAGTTAAGATCTTCCTAGATTTTAAATGTTCATTTTTTCAAGCAAATTTTGATTTTTTTTCTTTTTACGAATTGTCTTATAATTTTTAATGTTCTATTTGCATTACATTCTATGTAATCTTGTACAATATAGATTAATTTAGTTTTTTTTTCTTCTATTGATTAGAAATGGAAAAAGAACCAGCAATTCAGTTGAGCAATGTTACGTTCTGTGCACCAAGAGATTCAAAAACATTGCTTTATGACCTTTCATTGGAGATAAAAATTGGAACCAACATGCTAATTACAGGAAATAGTGGCAGTGGCAAAACTTCTTTATTTAGAGTTATTAAAGGCTTGTGGCCAATTCTTGAGGGCCACATCATAAGGAAACTCCCTTTCCACCCGTCCACTATTTTTTTCCTACCACAACATCCGCTATTATCTGATGGTAGTTTGATTGAACAACTTGTTTATCCTTTGGGAATTACTGGAGGATCACAATTCCAGAAAAATGAAGAATTTATAAATCGTGTGATTAGGTAAACAACTTTATTCTTTTTTAAAAATTTCTATATCTAATCTTTGTATATAAAAAAAACTCTTATTTTTTAGTGGTAAAGAAGGCTTGTGCACAACTAGCCACAATCATGCAGTCCGTCATAAAATTTTAGAGTTTTAACCTCAATATTTCCTGGCCCACCATGAGCTGTTGCTGGAATGCTTTTTCAAATCTACTATCTTTTCGTATTAAAATATTAAAAATGAATTTTATTATCAAAATAAGAAAATATTGTTAAAATTTATGATTTCTTTAATTTGCATTTTCATTAAGCTTAGTGTTAAGACCGTGTTTATTGACTAATCATTTGGAACAGGTATGCGAAATACTGGAAATTGTAGGCGACTTGAACTATAAATTTATTGCCACTCAAATATCATTTAACAGGTTTTTCCACTGTGGTTATTAAATGCTTTATTTTAATAAATAGTCTTGAAAATTTGTCCAAAAGTAGGCTATTAAATCGTAATTGCGAAAGCTTATTTTTACTTTTTTTTGTTTAACATCATATTTAGAAAATCAGGCGTTGTGTAAATTGGGTGTTAATGTTAAAATGTAACTTAGTGGTAGATTATATAGCAGAAGACTGTTCACAAATCATCTTATTTATAGAGTAGGCATGACATACTGATGCTGTATGGATAATCTTATTACTCTAGGGGCATAGGGATGGGGTACCGACAATACCTCCTAGATGGAAGAAAGCCGAAGGACGGAAAACGATGACTCATACAGTTAGGCCCAGATTTGCTGATCACTTCTGACGAAGCTTCTCTTTTTCCCTTCTNTTCTAGGAGGTATTGGTACCGATCACTACATGGTTATTCACATATTTCCCGGTTATTACATTTGGTCTATTTTGATGCCATTTGGTTTGACATGTTTTTTTACATTTGTCAATGACTATATTGTTCAACATTTTCCTAATTCTTATAGTATTTGTTCATCTCTGTAATATAACTGATGTTTATAATGAGTTAGAAACTATATAAGAATTCAAATTAATTGTTGGAAAATCTTTTGTGAAAAATAAAAGACATTACCTTCTTGGGAACTGACTTTCCTTTAAACTTAACTCAAAGATAATTCTTTTCAAAAGGGGGAGAAAAAACTATAATCCTGCATTTGTAATTGGTGTACAAAAACAAAGTTTCTATGATTTTCTGTATGTGATCAATAAGGAAATTGAAAGTGGCATGAGAAACAATTTCTTTCCAAATATAAAAATTAAGTTGTCCGCATTTGTTTGTTTTTCTAAGTATGTATAATAAGTAACTGGGAAAAAAATTTCGCTTCAAATTCGTGCACTAATGTTACCAAAATAATAACCATAATATTTTCTTATACAATGCGGTAGTTTTGTGTTTTTGCATTACAGTTTTGGTTTCGTTATCTGAAAAAAATCAGCTGTTTGAAAATATTGTACTCTATACTCTATAAGGTGGATTCAGTGGCTGTCAACTTTCTAAGCAGAAGTAGAGAAAATTAAAGTTCGCTGTCAAACATCACCCACATTTTCGAAGGACCATAACTTGTTTTAAAAGACCAGAAATTTGAAGGCTATAAAAATATTTCCCTAGAAAGTCTTAGTTTAAGACCTTCAATCATGGATGAGGAGAGAAATTTTTTAAAACTAAACCATGGTGCGTAGCGTTTTTATAACGTGCTTAAAGGTACTTTTTTCATTGGATGTTTTTAAAAAGTGGTATTTTTCCCTTTTCAAAAATGAGATTTTTGTCTTTACCATGTCGATTTTCGTAACGTGTTATGAAAACTGTGCTATTCACATTGTTCTATTCACCGTTTTCACAATTAATTTGACCACAATCTATTTTGACGTATCGCCGGTCCATAGCGTATAAAAGCGTCAATGATTTTACAAGTTTGATTAAATACTTGGGAGTCCGCTTGTGCGTCAACTGAGCTATGTTCGGTGAGATTATTGCACTCTCATGTGCAACTCTGCTGCATTTTGCAAGATATTCTCAATTTCAGGCTTCATTTTCCACCCTCTGAAATGGAACAGAAAAATATCTCGAGCATTTTGTAATGATCAATATAATCAAGAAAAGCATTTATAACGACTAATAAAATCGATCATTTTATAACAGCTAATAAAATCTTTGTCAGAAACTAGTTATTTTATAATGACCATGTAAAGCCTTTGAAAATTATTTTGCATTTTGTTAACATATATAGTGCTTAAAAATATTTTTTGAGTGCTTAAAAAGTTACTTAAAAGGTGCTTATTGTTTGTTGAAAGATTTCTATACACACCCTGTAATTATAAATTGCTTTATTTTTCTACAGCTATTTAAGATTTGTTGACCTTGAACATCTACTTGAGAAAGTTGGTTTGTTTGATGAAGTCGAGTGGAACTGGTATGATGTACTATCTCCCGGTGAAATGCAGCGCCTCAGTTTTGTTCGCCTTTTCTGCCACCGTCCCAAACTAGCATTTTTAGATGAGGCAACAAGTTCCATTGGATTGCAGCTTGAGGAAAAACTCTACCGAAAATGTATGGAACTTGGCATTACTCTTATAAGTATTGGACATAGGTCAAGTCTTGCTCAGTTCCATAATTCTTTCCTACACTTGGATGGGGAGGGAGGATGGACTTTTAATTTAACTCCTGTTACGGAACTTTAGCAAATGTTTCTGATAAAAAGTATTATTTGATTCAGCATCTCAATTGGATACATTTGTGTCTTAATTTATTTGCGTCGTCAAATTACTTTTTGATTTTTTTTTTTTTACTGTAATTGTTCCTAAATGTTTACTATGTTAAGATTATTTTATGCCAAATCACAGGAAATTTGTATGTTTCAAAACATTTTTTGAAGTTTATTGATAAATTCATGTTTTATACAGTTAATTGATAAAATGGCTTTTTTTTTAAATCTTTTAATTTTGTTATGACCATGTTTTTATTGGGTTGATTTTATTCATATTATCATTTTGTTTGATGACCTCTAAAAAAAGAATGTATGATAATTATACTAAATCATTCACTACTTTCCGACTTTGATAATTTAACCATGTATTTAGGATCTGATCTAGAATTGTGGGGGCCCTAGGCATAAAACTGTCAGGGACCCCTTGGTCGTTGCTTTGAACTGAATTTACATGTTGTTTGATTGAAGTGTTTTTAAATTATTTATAAATTACAATATATCTGTAAATTTCAGCTTATAAATATTTAAATTTTTGTCATCTCATAGCTCTGTAGACAATTCTTATGGAAAAACACAAAAAGGAATAATTGTAACACTTAGGGGACCCCAAAAAATGTGGGGACCCTATTCCTGGGCCTCTCAGGCCTTGTGATAAATCAGGCACTGCCATGTAATGTATACCAACCCTTTACTATATACATCAAACATTTTTATAGTTTTATCGTAGCAAATTAAACTTTTAAATTTTCTTACTTTTCTAAATAAAAGTTATAACAAGAAAAACGGATTTGTTCCTACCAGAAATAAGCATATGTAATATTTTTCTACAATAAATTTTCTAATACAAACTTTCTAATAAAAATAATTTTAAAAAAAACTTAAATAAGAAAATATTAAAATTTTGTCTAAATGTACAGTGATCTTTAAACAACTTTTGAGGATAATGTAGGTTTTTATTTTTTTAAATTTTAATTAAAAGTGATTATTTAGTTCATATTTAATTTATGGTTAAGGTAAGGTCATAATCTAGGGTAACATTCTGAATACATTTAAAAAGATCTTTTAAAATTAGTTTTATTTTTTTTACTTAAAATTATTTAGATTATGTAAAAAGATATCAGCAGTTTTTATAGGATAGAAATTTTTGAATATGTAAAATATTTGAGTCTGTAATTTTCCAATAATTATGTCAAAAGAAACCACTTATTTTCAGGGATAATTTTCTTTGCCATATGTATGGGACACAAGTGCCAAATGTATGACTAGCATACCAAGAGTAGAATGATTTAAAATAATCTGTCTACCAGACAGTAAAAATTTGACTAAAAATTTTTTTTTTAATTTTTATAAACCACAGTGTTTCTGAGAACATGCATAATTGGGAATATTGAGTGTTATTTTTTTTTTATCCCAGTGGTATAGCCATTAGGGAGGAGGGTCATAACTAACTCCCTGTAGAGTTGAAAAATCTCAGAAATTTTAGCAATTAATTTTCAATAAAATAAAATTCTATGTTTTATTTTTAATATAAATACTTCCTTAAGCTGTGATGAGATTGTAATAAAATTGTCTCCTAAGCTTAAGAACCATTTCAAATGAAAGAAAATTTTTTAATCTTTTATCATGAATTAGAAAAATTCTTACTGTAATTCTTACGCTTTATCTTATTACAATTTATACTCTTTATTCTTACTATAATTTTTGAAACAGATTCGAACTCACTTATAATTTGTCCTGATTTATTAGACCCTGGATTTAGCAAAGAAATCTAAATACTTGGTTGGTACAATGTTAAGTCTTTTGGAGAATAGCTTGTCATTTAAGAGTATATCTTCTATTAGCGGGCAATGTTTTTGAGATTTGTAAAATTTCTACTTCATTTCACTTCATAATAAATAAATGTATTAAGTATATTTTTAATTATGAAATTTAATGATTTTTTTCTGGAACTTAGTTTCTACAAGTACTTAGTTGTAACGGGCAAATATTGTGATCTTTTCATGCTTATTTTAAGGGATTTCAACTGTAATGAAGCATTTATCACAACTATTGACTAATGAAAAATTTTTTGTTACATGTGCAATGTTTATTGCTGGGACCAACAGTTTTTCAAAATGGCTGACCACTCAAAAATCAAAGAATATTTTTAAAAAATTGGCCATTTAATAAAAATAAAGGTCAGAAAAGTAGGTTTTTTACTACAATATATCATCAAAGTGATCTATTAGCAAAATAATCATGTTAATAAAGTCATGTCAATAAATGTTACACCATTACGATATTTTATTTATCTCTATGTATACACATGGTGCGTAGCATTTTAAAAAAGTGCTTAGTCTCGTTTTTTGAAAGCCCTTAACGGTGCTTTTCTCATATGTTTTTTTTGGAAAGTGCTTAATATTTCCTTTTTGAAAATGAGATTTTTTTCTTTTGTTGATTTTCGCCATACATTATGCAAAAGCATGGTTTTCACATTGTTCTATTCATTGTTTTTACATTTCATTCAAGCACAATCGATTTCGTCGTACCGCTGGTCCGTAGCGAATGAAAGCGCCAATAATTTTACATCATGAAATTCTTACGAGTCCGCAAGTACTTCTTCTGAGCTGTGTTTAGTGAGATTCTAGCACTCTCATGTGCAACTTTGCTGCATTTTGCTAGATATTCTCAATTTCAGGCTTCATTTCAGGCTACCACTCACATGCTCATGAATTGCAAACATGTTGTGCCAAATTAATGATTACATTTAAACAACATAACAGTTAAAGTGCCTAATGTGAATAAGGTTATCATTTGCATATTTGATTCCTGACAGTTTAAGGAATATTACCTCTTAAATATCGTTTGTTATGCTAAACCATAAGAAAAAAAAAGAATTCATTAAAATAATTAGGTTTTCTTTATTTTGAATAGTGTCAAAAATGTAATATTAGTAAAGTGTTATTTTTTAATCTATGTGCAATAAAAAGCAAGACGTTGTATACAATCACATATTTTTGTTAAAATATTATTTTCCTGATTGAATGAAGCAATTGTTTTTATAAAGTTTTCTGTAGATTATAAGAAAGATGTTACTATTTTTGTATACATTTGTATTCAAATATATATTTATTTTCTACTATTAAATATTTATACTTTTTCTATACAATCATGTTTTTTTTATTGAAATAACTTTATGTTTTTGTCTTTGATTGTCAATATTATCCGATGGCTCAATATGTCTTTTTTATTGTATGTATAATTCATCAATAAAGATATTTTATATCTTTATTATCTAAATAATTATAGATTTTTTTTAAATTTTGTATTAACAGCATATCAAGAAGGTTGAGCTCATAAATAATGTAGAAACAAGTCGCAACAAAAGTCAAGTTCGAAAATAATTTACTCAAAAATATTTACAACCTAAACTGATTTTAAAAAAAAACATTAAAAATAAGTGTCGGTCTTGGTATTCATCAAACATTGCTTTGTACTATAGAGATACTATATTTATAAAGGTACTTCTAACCAAGATATATGATAAACAAGACTCAGATTCTTTAAAAAAAATTTCTCTAAAAATTTTTTGAAGAAATTATTGTTTTGATATGTATTCTTTAAAATACATTAAAGAAATAATTATTAGTTAAATTGTAGATATAATTATTAGTTATCTGTTAAAATTCATTGATTTTGGTTTTTTCAAACATGAAACATCCACTTACTTTAAAATTTTTTTTTTTACGGGACTTGATTATTTCAATGCGCTACTCCGATGTGAAACACTAATTTGCTTTTCAGCAAGCAATATCCTGCAAGCATTACACTGAATCTGCAGTATTAGCTCTTAATGTAATATTATTTGCAAGTTAATTCCTCCTTATTGTTCTCTCAATTTATTTCACTGAATGTCATGTGATAATAAATAAAAATTATTTATAAAAACTGATTCAGATAAAAAAAAAATGTCTGAACTACTCAGACAGGATATTTTTTTCCATTGCATGACCCATCTTCACTGTGTAGCAACTTCCAGGGAGAACTGATTTTTCACATTATAGATGTCAAAATGACGCCCAGTGGCTAAGTGGTAGCTCTTCGCGCTCCCGTGCCACAGATCCTAGGTTCAATCCTCGGGCCGGTAAAGGTTGACTCATCCTTTCAGTGGGTCTATAAATGAGTACCAAGCATGCTTGGGGACTGAACACTGAGGGTTTCGCGTTCGGCTTAGCACCTGATCGGATCATCTGCTCCTGCACCCCAGAACCCAAGATCAAGAAGACTGAGATGGGTGCAGTAGGCCTTGGTTCCTCTATGGGCTGCCGTGCCACTGAGTTTAATTTTTTTAAAGTTTAGTTGTCAAAACTACGTAGGGGAGAGTCGGGTAGCCCCGCCCACTTAAGGATATTTTTGTGTGTTTCTATTGTTTTATCATCTAATTAAATAATGCAAAAGGAATAAACCAAAAAAAGAATAGTTTAACTTAAAAAAATAGAAATTCAAAAAAACATGTTTTTTAGCTCTTTTCAAAATGTGTCGGGTAGCCCTGCCCAGTTACAAAAATTATGTTTTTTGACTGTTTTTTTAGGTGTAAATGAAAATGACCAATGTATTGACAATAGATAAACCTCATTTATCTTTTTTATCACAAAATTATTTTATTTATTGCATATTTATATACTTTTAGTGAATTCTATCATTTAATAACAATAATTTAATAATAACAACAATATTTGTTGTTAAAAATGCATAAAATATTCAAATTTGAAGCAATAAAATAATAATCTTTGCAACCGTACATTTATCGACGAAATAAAATTGGGCTGTGATACCCGACATTCATGTGAGCGGGGCTACCCGAAATCCAATTTTTTTGTAATTACTCGAACAATTTTTCACATATAAGCTTCGTTCTTTGTGCAAATTAAACTTAAGACTTCATACGTAAATGCTGTATGTATAGAAAAAAATTATTTTTTTAGTATTAAAATGAAGTTTAATCGAAACATTCAACCAATTTTTCTTAATTTCATGACTACTGCATTCAACATATTTTCAAAACTATTGTTTACCATGTTAACAGCTGCATAAATACTTGAAACCTTGAAAGTAATCTTTTTTTAATATAACAATGTCCGATGGCCCATTGACTTGAAAAAATATTCCATACATATATGAAATTGACGGTGGGCGGGGGGGCGGGGGTACCCGACTCTCCCCTAATCCTCAAAATGCAACAGATTAAGATTCAATCGTCATTTATGTGAAAAATTGATATAAACCGTTCTTCAAATTTGATCTTTAAATCAGAAATTATTACCAACAAAAATATTAATTTGTTCTGTTTCCTTCTAGCATGTGCTGCAGGTTCATTTACTTTAAAACCGGAAAAAAGGTAAGACAATTTTCGGACAGAAGGCTGTTTATTGTGAGTTGCGTAGTCACTCCTGGAGAACTATATAACATAAAATTGATCAGTCAAAAAAAAAAAAAAAAAAATTAAGTTTATCATTTTAACACTGAGAAGTTCTTACTGCTTATATATTTTACTCTTGATAATGTAGTAGATTATGATTAAGAATCTCTTTTAATTTATTTAAAAGTCTAAATAATCAATGCTTAATGTGATCACTTTGGGAAGCAATGATTTTGATTATATGAACTTGTTGTTTACAATGAATGAAGCACGAAAATAGATAAAGTTACCAGTTTTAAAACAAGCCTTTTCCGCATACCCTGGAACCAACTGCTTGTGACAACAAAATCGTTTTTAAACTTACAATTTTCCACTTTTTGTTGCATATATAAACGTTCTGTTGACAGTAACTTCACATTTTCGAGCCGCAGTGTTACGAGCTTTTTCAATTTGCTCATCTTTGTCAACTCTATTTCGTTAGTATTATGTCTTTTTATTTTGTTTTCCTCTTCTAATAAGATCATCACAATTTTTCAAAATTTCCAAAGTAGAGGATAAGAAAAGGTTTTGGCATTGCGTTGATTTTATTTTGATAAAACGATTTAATATGTTGATCTTTGGCAGCTAAAACGATTTTCGAAAAATAAATTAAAAAAAAATATTAATGACATAAACAATGTAGTGGTCACAGAAAGCGATAATTTTAACATACAAATGAATAGAGAAAATGCAAACCAATTGATTGTGATAACAATAGACGATTGATAAATTTAAACATGATCTCATTAAGCGGAGACTACTGTATTGCTTCTAATGACACTTGGACAAGCAAAGCTTGCTAGCCATATGCTTTTTGTGAATTAAAACAGGAAGGTGTGCCTTTCGTTTGACAAGAGAGCACCGCAAGGGTAAAAGTACGTCTTAGCTCAAAACCTCCCAGATAGATGGCAGAACCCGTCATTCATGAAGCCACTTCCTCAATTTTAACATAGATCTGAAGGGGAAGGGAATTTTTTATAGATCGTTGTACTCGGGGTCTGTTCAGCGACATACCTCAAGAGTTTAGATTCCACAGATTTTATGTGGAGTTTATCGAAACTATTAGGTCCCCCTGGCTTGAGTTCGATTCTCTAACCACTGGGCTACTACGGCTCGGAAACTACTATAAATGCTTTATACATTTTGTTATAGGCTGCAAAGCGTGTTATTTACTTTCGAGAGGGTACACCACAGTTAAATTTTAAAATCATAATTTTTTTGTTGTTCTGTAATGAACGCTATTATTATGCATTTTTGGAATTGCCAAAAATCTAAAGCACGTAGGATTAAAATTAATAGCGGACTACTGGACTGAAAACATGATCAAAACCTTTTTGATTGCCGGAAGAAAAAAAGCTGAATTGCGACTATTAAAAATATTTCGCTGTTTCCTTATACAATTAATCTGGTTTTTGATGATGTTCTGCCCGTTTTCCTCTCAAGTGTTTAGACTGATTTTGAATGTGTAATCGTTTCTCTTTTGCGTGAATGTTAGTTTTCTCCAATTTTGTTCATAATTTTTTTTTTTACTTCATTTTTAGCAAGGTTTCTAAAAATATACATTTTGTAAGGGTATAAAAGAATTTTTTTTTATATAGGTAAATGAAAAGTTTCTTTTTTTAATTTAATAATATTTCTCAGCTTTAAAAGTTTGAAGAGAACAGTTAAGTAAACTAAGTGAAATGTTTTAAATACTAAAATTTATTTTTATTATTATTATAAGTTAACTTTCATATTTCCTTTCTTTTAAATGAAAATTCTTTTAAAAATTTTTATTCAGCTTTTTAAAAAAATAATCGTTTTTTTTTTTTTTACAATGCCAATGTTTTTCCTTTTTTTTAAAAAAAGGAAAACAACTTAAATTTGAATCTGTGTAATTTCCATGGGAATTTAATGGTTACCCATATGATGTTGGTCATCTCACATGATTTTTTTTTTTTTGTTTATTTCATAGAGTTCTAATACTCCTCATATTTCGAATCATTATTTCAGATTGCGTGACTTATCAATTGCGGAGAAAATTTGATACATGGTAAAACTCTGTACTGTATAAAAGTGGAAGTTGTTACCAAGGTAACTGAACCATCTCATTTTTACAATATCTGAATTCTTCTGAGTGCCTTTCATTGAGTTTCCTTCATCGTTTCGCAAACTTTCGAAATGTTACGGAGAAATTTTATTGAAAAAGTTCGGCAGGTAAGACAAATTTCAATTGGCATTTTTTTTTTTTTTAAGAAATGCCCCGTAAAAAAATTTGAATTTTAGCCAAAACGGTTTTGCGAAAACTTGATGCATAATTGTGTACATTTCTTCCAGTAGTCAACAAAAGTCCATTTACATTGTTTTGATAAGGTGTTCCACAAAGATCACTCTTTATATATATTTTTAGAATTCTGGTCAAAAAACCAGTTTATACAAAAAGGGTTGCTGGTAATTTCTTAACGGAGAAACAAATGCGCTATTGAAATCTTATAAATCACTATTAAAGAAAGCGACCGCGCAAAGCATTACAATTTGTCTGATTACGAGTCGAAGTATGGAAGTATTTTTGACAATCGTCTTTCATCTTCTTTTAGTTATCTCCGGCAATCATTCTGATTTTGGTGTTGTGTACACCGCCTTTCCTAAGAGTGATCAGTCAAATTTAGATAGCTTTTTTATTTTATTTTTTTTTTCCGCTTCACAAAACCTACAAAAAATATAGTTTGCTATTGTCATAAATATCGTCTGTAAATACGAGCTTATGTCATAAATATCGTCTGTAAATACGAGCTTATGTCTTAAATATCGTCTGTAAATGCGAGATGACTCAGAACGCTCGTTTTAAAAATTTCTTAGGTTCGAATTCTGGTGATAGCTGGTCAATTCGTATAATGTTCCAAGCTTATACCGATCACAAAGCTGACATAAAATTAAAACTTGAAAACTCTGTCCTAGTTAAAAAGAGTATTCATTCAGATCATTTTCTTCATAAAATTACTTGTGTTGATGATAACAAATGCATTAAATGATCAAACAATTCGACTTCTTTCCATTAGTACTTTTAAAAATTTGTAAGAACCATGCAGACAATGTTGTTTTTTATTTATTTTGTTTTGAAATCTTTCTCTAACAATGCATATATGTCTGAAAATGTTTCACTAATTTTCTGTATTAATTGTGTTTTTATTTATTTTAATTTTCACAGACTTTGCCTCAATCTGTAAATATACTACGTTTGACTGTGGAGGTAATTTTTATATATTCTTTATTGTTATTTATACGTATTGATTGTAAAGATTTTGTATGATGTTATCTACTATTATTATTTTTATTATTTCTTACTAAAAAGTAATTAACCATTTTTGTACCTGGTATTGTTTCTGTTCTTGTTTCTAATCCTAAAAAAAATCATATCAAAATTGTTTCTAGAAAAATATGTTTTGACTGTCCTAAATTTAAATACCGATTTTGATCTGCCTTAGAGACAAATTTTTGATTATTGATGTAAAAGAAATAATTTTTGTTTTGAAAAGTACCTCTCAAATTTTTTAAGTATATTATTATTATATTATCATTATTTTTTCTTCATTCCATGGTAAACTAGCTTTTCTTTTTAGAGAAATTGTCGTTTAGTTAGTTTTGACATAAGCAGCTGCGTAATTTTTACCTCTGTTTGTTTTGTGGTTGGGAAATTTTTCTTTTCACGAAGAAAGGGAAGCGAATAAGAACTGTAGAAATGGAATGCAAATTCAAAAATAATGATCGAAACATTTTTCAAGTTATTTTAATATATTTTAATAAAACAGAAAATAGTCCCACCTCAAAACAAACATAGGTAAGAAAAAATGAAAACAATTAACAATCATTATAAAATAAAATAATGCTTTTTATTTCACAACTGTGTTTTATGTTAAGGAACTTGATAAGGAAGTAATTACAGTCCTTACTACTGGAGCTCCAGAAGCAGATGATAATTCTGTGGAATTTAATTACAAAGTAAGTATTTTATCTGAACCATTTTACATAAATAAATATTTGGGAATTTCTTTTCGTATTTATAAAATACTGTTTGTTGAAAAATTACCAATAATGTGTAAAGCCACTGAACGAAAATCAAAGAAGATTTAAATGTTTAGTTTGTTGGATTCTACCAAAGAAGCTAAATATTCGCCTCACTAAATTTCAAATCTCATTACAAAGTTCCTCAAAAAATAGCGCTCTTGACTATAAAATTAAATCAACATTTTCTGTTGCGTTCCAGGTAATTGCAGTTGAAAGATTTTTAAAGGGTATCTGTTCTCAGACTGATCTATTGTTGTGCTGCAAATGATTTTTATTAAGAATACGTGTAGTTTTCCTCTGTCAGCAGCGCCATCTGTTCACGAACTTTTCAACTTATTTGGAAACATGATGCGAAAAAAGTTTGAAGTTTCCTAAACAGAGCAGCAAACCGAATCTCTTTTTTCCCCTTCTGTTTTTTCAATTGAAATTTTCATTCGACGCTCATTTTTGGAGCGCGTGACGCATAGATTATATTAGAATAATTGGAAAATTACACGCTTTGATTCGACTATAAGACGAGCTGATTCTGGATTCATATATTATTCTCAAATTTCGCCCCTATGGAATGGTGGGTAATAAGTTTGAATAACTACTCTTGATTAATTAGAGTTAATAACGGCGTTCATACTAACTATTGATCATGTTATTATTTAGTAACTTATTACATATTTATATTGAGATAAATCAAAGAACAGGTTTTGACAAGTTTTATTTTTATTCAAAGCTAAATATTGAAAGAAGAACAATGCCATAAATTTTGAAGCAAATGATTCTATAAATGGCAGATCTTCGAAATCATTTTCTTTAAAATTTCCAATATTGAATTTTTTTTTTAAATTAAAATTAAGAATAAGACTAAGACAAAGTTCATAAAATGTACTAAATTTGAATGCTAATATTTAAACTATTTCTGAAGAAAATAAATCATGGTTTCTCTATTTTACATTATGAAACAAGAATTAATTTTCAATTTATTATAGGAAAGAGCTTACAGAGTTCGCGAAAATCAAAATAAGGCCATCGTATTTTTTCAACAATTTGGCAATATCAAAAGGATGTCCTCAGATGCAGATGAACAAGGTTTGTAAATTTACGACAGATAGTTAAGAACAATAATTAAAATTATCAAGTGAATTATAATTATTTATCAATATTTCAATCACATTTAAATAAATCACATGAATTGTTCTAATTAAATGTACTTTGTTTTCTTTATCTTTTCTTTAAGAAACAAAAAAGAGTGAGGATACAGTTGAAGAATTGGATACCAAGCGAAGAAATAAGTTCAATTTTTGTGATAGAGCAACCCAAACTCCGACATTTTTGCACATGGTAAGATTTTATTGTAATCTGAAAAAAAATGAAAAACGTCAGTGAAGATATTACGTTATATCTGTCCTTAATACAATGCATTTTTTAAATCCTTATCAATTTAAAGTCATGAAAAACAACCACATTTCCCAGACTATAAGATAGTTTTTTTAAAACTTCTAAATTGCAATAAAATTTTTGATTTCACTTATACATCAACAACGTATTCAGACACGAAGATTTTTTTTCTTCCGAAATTGGATACTTTATACTAAAAAATTAACCTTGACTAATAAATAATGGTTTGTTGTGCTCTTTTTAAGGAACCACATATTAATTTCAAAATTAGTTACAAACTTCGTCGAAAGATGGCGCTGTTACTAAGAAAACTATAAAACATGGTTTTCAAGTTGCATTATTTGCAGCAATAACGTAGTGTAGTGTGAGGACAATATTAATAGATTCCCGTGCAACTATTTCAATTAAAACGAACTGAAATGCACCTGGAAGCCTTCTTTTAGTTTTTTAGTTATGTGCACCGCCTATAAATAATTTCGAAATTTGCTCTTAAAAAAATCGTTTCCTTAGCAAAACACAGCAAACGGTAAATTTATTAGTTACTTCAGTTTTACTTTCATTACTTTTCAAGGAATCTGTTATTTTTTGGGATACCTGATATAATTAGAATGTCCTTTGAATATTTAAATGCTTTTTAATTTATTCAAAGTTTTTTCTCCTACTATATTTCATCCTTGAAGTATATTTGAACAATATTTTATTCTTATCTATATTCTAATATCGATGCGAGGGAACTATATTTTATCCTTACATATTCTAATATAGATGCGATAGAACTATATTTTATTCTTACATATTCTAATATAGATGCGATAGAACTATATTTTATCCTTATCTATATTCTAATATAGATGCGATAGAACTATATTTTATCCTTGCATATTCTAATATAGAGGCGATAGAACTATATTTTATTCTTATCTATATTCTAATATAGATGCGATGGAACTATATTTTATGCTTACATATTCTAATATAGATGCGATAAAACTATATTTTATCCTTACATATTCTAATATAGATGCGATAAAACTATATTTTATTCTTACATATTCTAATATAGATGCGATAGAACTATATATTATCCTTGCATATTCTAATATAGATGCGATAGAACTATATTTTATTCTTATCTATATTCTAATATAGATGCGATAGAACTATATTTTATGCTTACATATTCTAATATAGATGCGATAAAACTATATTTTATCCTTACATATTCTAATATAGATGCGATAAAACTATATTTTATTCTTACATATTCTAATATAGATGCGATAGAACTATATATTATCCTTACATATTCTAATACAGATGTGATTGAACTATATTTCATCCTTACATATTTTATAATTTAATTCACATCATACTTTTTTTTAAAAAATTTTATGTAGGAGAAGGAGACTGAAACAGTACCTACTCCTCAGTTTGTTTTTGAGGGCACAGTATCACTATCTGAGATAGTCAGTACTTATCAAGAAAGAGAGGTATAAATTTAGTTTTCAGTTTGCTTTTTCCATCTAATCCACGCATGTAAATATTTGTTATTTTATTTTATTAAACTGTCCGCTCTTCACGAATTGAAAAAACTGTAATTTGATTCTTTATAAATTTTAAGATTGTTTATTATCCCAAGTTTCAATGATCTCAGCCCTTAATTTCTACATAGACTGTTTTTGGTATAGGCATATTCTTTTTCTGGAGGATAGCTTTTTAACTTAAGATACTCTTAATTCTTTTATGACGTAAATGGCTTTCACTATATCTAAATCGAAGCAGTACATGATAAATGAAAAAAAAAGAAAAGAGAAAATCTTTTCCAATGGACAGCAAGGTGAAGGCTCATTAATGGAGTGGGAAAGCTTCGACTTGGGTGGTTTGCTAAACCTAGCCTCTCCCTCATCCCTATCAACAATTCTACCATGGCCCCCGTCGGGCTCTTGATTGGCTAAATATAGGTCCCATATGATCCTGCACCGATGAACCGATATTGGAATGTTTATATTTTTTAACATTGGTCCTATGTATGGCTTATGTCGTCCTTAATGGGTCTAGGGCCTATACTGACTGAATAATGAATAAATATCGGGTGAATCTGATACCATTTCGATTCTTTGTATTATAAAAAGCTCTTTAAATAAGTTAGATTTTTTATTCATTTTTTTTCAACACTACTCCAATTAAGGTGTCTATATTCACTTCCCTCCGACTCTCCGCTCCGTACTTTCTGCTTTCTTCCCTTTAGTCCCTGAAATAAATTCTTCCGGTTCGCTTTACGCTTACTTTGTACACGCGAATTCATGATGGGAGACCTATAGGAACATTACATTAAAAACTTTTTTTGTAAGTTTAGGTAACAGAGGGAAAGAAAACAAACGAAGAAGACGTAACTAAAATGACAAAGAAGAACTTTCGAAAGAATGAATCAGTAAGATACTATTAACAAAGTCAAGTGTATACAAATATTGAAACCGTCTGTTGTAAAATTTCTTCTTTACTATTTAGGGCCAAGATCCCTTGACGAAATTACGATTTTTTCGAATTTGTGAAAGAATGATAGACCAGAACTTGCTTTCCGATGTTAATATAGGTAAATTCCTTCATTATTCCATTTATATATGAGGTATCCAATGAATTCTCATGCAGTATTCGTATCGTAACGAACGCATTACTCAATCTTTTATTTCGAGACTTTAGAATGTCCAATGCATTCTCTTTTAAGAAGTGATTTTAAACTCAAACTAACTAATCATTAATCATTAAAACGAACTCAACTAATCATTAAAACGAAGAAGATGGAAAGAAGTGTTAGCACTCGGTTATGACATCTGAAGCTGAATTTTTCTTCTTTAACCCCTTGCTTACAGCTCTTTGTATGATGAAGTCCGCCATTCATTCTTGTCCACATGTTATACCAGCCGTAAACAAAAGGTTAAATAATAAACTTCTGTTCCAAACCACTTCCATTATCTTTCCATTCCTTCTTGCCCACCCGTTATACCAGCCGTAAACAAAAGGTTAAATAATAAACTTCTGTTCTGAACCACTTCCATTATACTTCCATTCATTCTTGTCCACCCGTTATTCCAGCCGTAAACAAAAGGTTAAATAATAAACTTCTGTTCTGAACCACTTCCATTATCTTTCCATTCCTTCTTGTCCACCCGTTATACCAGCCGTAAACAAAAGGTTAAATAATAAACTTCTGTTCCAAACCACTTCCATTATCCTTCCATTCTTTCTTGCCCACCCGTTATTCCAGCCGTAAACAAAAGGTTAAATAATAAACTTCTGTTCTGAACCACTTCCATTATACTTCCATTCCTTCTTGTCCACTCGTTATGCCAGCCGTAAACAAAAGGTTAAATAATAAACTTCTGTTCCAAACCACTTCCATTATCTTTCCATTCTTTTTTGTCCACCCGTTATGCCAGCCGTAAACAAAAGGTTAAATAAACTTCTGTTCCAAACCACTTCCATTATCTTTTCATTCCTTCTTGCCCACCCGTTATACCAGCCGTAAACAAAAGGTTAAATAATAAACTTCTGTTCTGAACCACTTCCATTATCCTTCCATTCTTTCTTGTCCACCCGTTATACCAGCCGTAAACAAAAGGTTACATAATAAACTTCTGTTCTGAACCGTTATCCTTCCATTCTTTCTTGTCCACCCGTTATACCAGCCATAAACAAAAGGTTAAATAATAAACTTCTGTTCTGAACCACTTCCATTAATCCTTCCATTCATTCTTGTCCACCCGTTATACCAGTCGTAAACAAAAGGTTAAATAATAAACTTCTGTTCCAAACCACTTCCATTATCCTTCCATTCCTTCTTGTCTACCTGTTATGCCAGCCGTAAGCAAAAGGTTAAATTAGAAACTTCTGTTCTGAAACTCCACTTTCATTATCCTCAAAGTAACCGATTGCGGACTTTGTCATTAGCAAGACAAAGGGGAAAAAATTAGGTTATTAATTTTTAAAAAAGCATCTTGTTCCTGGAGTAATTTCAAAGTGGGGAAAGTTTCCGTTTGTTTTCATTGATAAAAGAGGTATAGAGAAAAATCGAGAGACACAGAGATTAATAAAAAACAATAAAATGAGATTTCAGAGAAAGTTCATATTAGAAAACTAAATGGAAATGAATATGATAGGTTTGCGTGGTTTTTCCTTTCATGTAAAGCAAATATCCATTAGCTCCATCAGAAAGTCCTCCACGAAGTCAAAGTTTTTCCAGTACTTGATCTAGGAGTTCCCTTGTCTTCTGGATTGGGTTAAAAATTACTAGGTTACGGAGTTGAAGATAGGTAGTCGTCATATCTGACGTCAGAGCCTGTAAAAAAACAGCCTTAAAACTGCATGAGAACTTATTAAACATCATATAACTTTGAATTGTTTTGGACCGATCCTTATTGATTTCAAAAATCAAACCCTTCATAATTCTTTTATTTTACTCACAGATTTCAGTTTTTATGATACTCCTGCGGATGAATTCAAAGATAAAGGAATGGGTTCGCTACTGGCCCTTTGGAAGTTCAGCTATCAACCCATGAAGGGATTGTCTATCACAAGCCTGAGTTGGAATAGTCAGTATCCTGATATGTTTGCTGCAGCTTTTGGTGCTTGTACGTTTTTATACAGATTTCATTCAACATGTTTATATCTATCTAGTTTTCTATTAGGTTCAGTACCACTATGAAAATATTCGATAAAAGATTTTTTTTTTAAAAATTTTGTTAAAAAAAGTTTTTGTTTTCATCTAAGTTTAAAAAATAACTGGATCGAATGGATTCTGCTCAAAAATGTTAGTATCGAATCAATTAAAGAATTACTCGGAAAAAAATATTTAAAAAAAAAAACTTTAAAATTATTCATTATAAAACGAAAATTTGGAAGAAAAAACGAAAAAATTCTAATAACTGAAGTCCCGCTGTTCCAGTTGACTGGGGACACTGTTCCCAGTTGAACACCAAAGTCAATAATCACTGGTTGCGTTCAGTAAGCCGTTGGGTTGACCACATTGATCTGCCTGTATAAGAACCGAGGGTGCCCGGTATCGTGGTCCTCGTTAAATTGTTCTGCTGTAAAGTGCTCGACTTCGCGCGTAGGTCATAGTCGGGATATCAAAGCAGAGGAGCCATCCCCTATGCAGAGGATCGAAATTGTGATGGCATGTCTTTGGATCATCTTCAGGGATGTTTCACAGACCGTCGCCGATAATCCATTATTCAGCTTTAGTTTGACATAAACCAAGAATCTACCTACCCATCCAGTAACTGAGCAGACGGCACCTATTCATTTCTTCTACGTTACCTAATCTTAATTTATGGTTTTAAAATATGTGTTGCATTAGTAACCTTGAACTGAGCCAATAGAGGTAGCTAAGCAAAGGATTATTCAATAAACGTCACAGCTATTTTGCTATACCTTAGTACAATTACTATACTCTTACTACAGAAAGAGTAATTATTATATTCTTACTCCAGAAAGAGTAATTACTATACTCTTACTCCCGAAAGAGTAATTACTATACTCTAACTCCAGAAAGATTAATTACTATACTCTTACTCCAGAAAGATTAATCACTATACTCTTACTCCAGAAAGATTAATCACTATACTCTTACTCCAGAAAGAGTAATTATTATACTCTTACTCCAGAAAGAGTAATTACTATACTCTAAATTTAGAAAGAGTAATTATTATACTCTTACTCCAGAAAGAGTAATTACTATACTCTTACTCCAGAAAGAGTAATCATTATACTCTTACTACAGAAAGATAAATTACTATACTTTTACTCCAGAAAGAGTATTTACTGTACTCTTACTCCAGAAAGAGTAATTATTATATTCTTACTCCAGTTGTATGAAAGTTACAAAAGTGTTAGACTTATTGTCCATTGATAATTTCAAGCCTTCAAATAGTTATATTTTCTTAAGACTTTTTTATTGATTTTTTAATTAAGTGAGGTGTTACATGACATGCATAAAGTAATACTAAGAAGAGAAGTAATCCACAGATCTAATCTTTCAATTGAATTTAAAGACATTATAATTTAATTGAGTCGCGATGGANAAAGAGTAATTACTATACTCTTACTCCAGAAAGAGTAATTACTATACTCTTACTCCAGAAAGAGTAATTATTATACTCCTACTCCAGAAAGAGTAATTATTATACTCTTACTCCAGAAAGAGTAATTACTATCTTACTCCAGAACGAGTAATTACTATACTCTTCCTCCAGAAAGTTTAATTACTATATTCTCACTCCAGAAAGAGTAATTATTATACTCTTAATCCAGAAAGATTAATTACTATACTCTTACTCCAGAAAGAGTAATTATTATACTCTTACTCCAGAAAGAGTAATTACTATACTCTTACTCCAGAAAGAGTAATTACTATACTCTTACTCCATAAAGAGTAATTACTATACTCTTACTCCAGAAAGAGTAATTACTATACACTTACTCCAGTCGTATGAAAGTTACAAAAGTGTTAGACTTATTGTTCATTGATAATCTCAAGCCTTCAAATGGTTATATTTTCTTAAGACATTTTTATCTTTTCTTCAATTAAATGAGGAGTTACACGACATGCATAAAGTAATACTAAGAAGAGAAGTAATCCACGGATCTAATCTTTCAATTGAATTTAAAGACATTATAATTTAATTGAGTCGCGATGGATCAGGGGAGAGAGCGTTCGCCTCCAAATGAGTTGACCCAGCTTTCAATTCCAGCTTTGACTGGTTGATACAAATCCTCACCTTCCAGCCTCTGCTTCCAGCTCCTCACACCGACCCCAAGGCTGACGTAAAATATCCTCAGTGTTAGGTGGTTAGAATTCCATTTCCGTCGGGACAACCGTGTGAGGTTTCCGTGGTTTTCCTTTCCATGCAACGCAAATGCAAAAAAATCCTCCACGAAGGCCAGTGTGTCCCGATACTTGATTCAGGCGTTCTCTTGTTTTCTGGGCTGAGATCAAAATTGCAAGGCTACGGAGATGAAATTTGATATTCGTGAACTAAAAAATGGATCAGCTGTTTAACGATAAAATAAAGTGTAGAGTCGTACTTACAATCAAAAAGGGGGGAGAGCTACCATTTCCTTGAGGGTATGCATGTTGGCCTTCTTTTGTTCCATAAAGCAAAGGAAAAGTCAGGCAGTCGGCCTTTTTTACCCAGGTATCGTCGTTTAGCTTTCGTCTCTTTCTTAATTTAGGCACTCTAATTTAATAAATCCAATTAGTAGTTAGTTTTAATTCATTTGTTTTCATTGAATATTTATTTATTTCAGATAATGTAGCAAAGAAAGGCCAGGGCGGATGCGTCTGCATCTACAGCTTAAAAAGCCCCTCCCACCCGGAAAAAGTATTTCCATGCAAAACTGGAGTCCATTGCCTAGAATTTCACAAACATTTCTCATACTTATTAGCTGTAGGTTTTGCCGATGGTACTGTGGCTGTCTATGATTTGAGAAAAATCGGAACTTCACCAGAAGCAGTCAATAAAAATTCCAGATTGGAGCATAGTGACATAGTCAGTCATGTAAGTGAGATCTACCAGAAGCAGGCTGTTGTGCCAATGATGATAATGAAGTTTAATTAATAATTTAAATTAAATGCACTCTTCTTTCAAATCCTTATTTAGAAATTATGCAGCCATACGTAAACAACTTTTGCAGTTAATAAATGTGTTAATTTTTAATTAATTTCTGATTCACCTGCAGGTAAGATGGCTTCCTGACAGTATCGACGGACAGCATAACTTTTGCTCGATATCTGCTGATAGTAAGGTTATAAACTGGCTGTTGGCAAAGGTACTTATTTATGTAAATACGGTGTTCTATAATGAATGTCTTTAATGTATATTTTTAAAAAGAATTTCTGAGCTTTTGCCTGAAAGTTTATTTTCATTCATTTTCGGCATATTTAGCAACTTATCAAAAATTTGACGAATTCCATCTCCAGGGTAAGATTTGTTGCTGTTGTTTTCGTATGCTTGTTAAGGCAGATGGGTGAGATTGTTCTTGTTTTCCAGTAGCGCCATCTATGACCAAAGATTTGATTGAAAAATTAAAATTCATTGTGGTTATATTGTAAACTTAATTGGGACAGTGATTCCAGCTCGTGAACGCATTTAACTTCAGGATGGATACGACGCCAACCTACCAAAAATGCATTTCAAGAAAGGATGATTAAACTTATGTTTAAATGGGACAAAAACAAAACTTCATCAAAATCTTATTTCGGATGATTGGATTAAAATAATCAAAATAAGTTTGATTGACGGTTATCGTTAACCCTTTGACGTAGAATTTTATTAAATCTATGTATTTTTTCTTTATTTTATACTAACTTAGGCCAAAATAACAGGAAAATATTGTATTTAGCTTTTTGATAATTTATGGTTATCAAAAACAGCATGAAACACCGGTGTATTTTTCAGAGTTAAAGCTAAAGTATCCCAAAAATGGCTCAATTCCAAACAATAAATTTTTTAAATTATTATTATAATTATTAACGGTCAGGCACTNGGAAAATTTATCGAATTTCGTTCCGGTTTTTTGGTTTTCCGGTTTTCTGATTTCCGGATAACGGGTTCTGTACTGTACTAACTTAGGCCAAAATAAGAGGAAAATATTATATTTAGCAATTTGATAATTTATGGTTATCAAAAACAGCATGAAACACCGGTGTATTTTTCAGAGTTAAAGCTAAAATATCCCAAAAATGGCTCAATTCCAAACAATAATTTTTTAAAATTATTATTATAATTATTAACGGTCAGGCACTGAATTCTCGTTCTTCGCCTTGGAATATGCCGAAAGTTCTGTTCATTTTAACATACCCCATTTGTACCTACGAATCAAAGTCACGAAAACAAGAAGCATTACTCATGCCAGTCTACCAAAGACACCCGTTCACAAGGGAGGGCCACATTCACACACCAAAAAACAACACACAGAAGAGAAGCATCTATTCCCTGAGATGGGTTCGAACCCGTAACCGTTGGCTTCGCAGTCAGGCACGCTGACAACTCATACTAATAACGCAATCAATTCGAATTGTGGACTATATAACCAGAGGTCTTCATCTTAAACTATCTTCAGATATCCTAATGCTGGACATTAGTAAAGCGGTCGATAAAGTTTAGCATAATCTATAAATAATACAACTAAATTTCCCACCTGGGATTGTCAACATTATTCGCAACTATCTCAGCAATGAAAACTTCCACATCAGCGTCGACAAACATAAATCACCGATTTATCAACATGAATCAACGAGTTATTTATCATTAAAGTTTCTTTAACTTACAAAATCAATTACTGATAAATTTTAGAATGTGAATGAAAAAAGACAGTTTTTCAAACTACTACGCTTGGATTTTATATTTTAGTAAAAATATAATTCCGATAATCTAACAGATTTTTTTTAGTAACTATTAGACTGTTTTTTAGAGTAAAAAAATACCTAAATATATTTTCGCTTGTTACAGCGGCGGAAAAAAACATACTAAAAAGACATCGGTGTCCCAGCTACGTCAAAGGGTTACGATCGTTTATTGATATATGGTGTTTTCTAAAAATTTATTTCTCGTTAATAATTTCCCAAGTTTAGTTAATGTTTTTGTTTTACATTTACTCTTTAATTTTCCTTAGTGTGTATAGTTTTAACAAGGATTTGAAGTATATACATTAAGGGCGGTGATTGCGGTGCACCCTGTATACATAATATATTTTTTTTTTCAAAATTTATCTAACTTTGAATAATCAAATGAATTTTTCTTTTATTGTTTAGTCTGAACTGATACCAGCTGAAGTTATAAATTTTTACCAAAATGATATCTTTACTGGAAACTCAGGGAATGATCGCTTTGTAAGTAAGTGAAAACTAAAGTCCCTGTATCTAATGTAGGTAGAGAGTTACGGCTTACTGGTAATAATCTATGATTGGTTTAAAACAAAGTTTACACGAATTTTCTCAAAAGAGTTCTTTTTGAAGGAATCTTAAAATTAGATATAATACTTAATTATTTTGTCTTGCTTTTAATATCTAATTATTCAAAGTTAAATAACTATTCAAAGCATCTATTATAAGCAGCAAAATAATTGTTATATAATTCATATGTTTGATGAAATAATTAAACTAAATTATAATTAAAGTAATTTTTTTTGTCAAAAAAAAAATCGTAGCAAGTATCGTGAACAAAAAAAAAAGAAAAGTTGTGATTTTATATTTAAAGAATTGAATCAACTAATCATTAATTTATGCAACTTTGGTGTAATTTAGCCTGTTTTGTTATAGAATTAAATAGCGGAAGTGTTGAGAACAGGGGGGGGGTGAAGAACCACTCATTTTGTGCTTTTTATTCACATCGATGTTAAATTTTAATGATTTATTTTAAGTTTTCACATGGATTGATCATTTAGTAGTGAATTTATTACTTGCATACTATTATTTTATTTTCGGATTACAGTAACAAAGTAACAAGAGGTTTTGAAAAAGGCCTGCTTTTTAGGCAATTTAAAGTACCTATTGCGTATAAAAAATAGTAATGAATAGCAAGAAAAACACATCACCCATGTCGCTAAACACTAAAAAACGTTTAAAAGCAAACTAAGTACAAAAGAATTATAGTATTGATAAAATATAACACATAGTACATTACTAACAATATATAAATGTAACTAATAATATATATAAATATAACTGCAGTCAAATTTCGTTATAGTGAACCTTCAAGGGGCTGAAATTTTCGTTCACTATAACCGGGATTTTACTATATCCGTCAACAATTTTAACTAATGGTTCCAATGGTTCCCCACCTTTTTTTTACACATTATTTAAATAAATGACCAATATAATAAAATACAAAAATTACTGAAAAATAATACGTCATCATCATCATATCTGGCTAGACAGCCCAGGGTGGGCCAGTGCCTTCCTTTGAATTCGAATCCACTTCTCTCTATTGACACTTGTTCGCCAATTTTTCTCCTTTTGAGTACGGAAATCAGTCTCGACTAAATCCAGCCATCTCAGCCTGGGTCTACCTCTTTTCCTGTTCGTTAGGGGTTTGTGTAATAGGATTTTCTTTAAATTTGAGTCATCATTCCTTCTGAAAATGTGAGCTGCCCAGTTCATTCGATTTATTTTAATGAATTTCACAATATCTGGCTCTCTGTAGATTTTATACAGTTCAGTATTATATCGTCTTCTCCAGGAATTATTTATTTTTATCCCACCAAGGATGGCCCTCAAAACTTTTCTCTCAAAAATGGCAATTTTATTTTCACCAGGTTCCAGGTTCAATAGGTTCCAGGTCTCAGAGCCGTAGGTAAGTATTGGCCTAATTAATGTTTTATAGAGTAAAAGTTTTGTATTTTTTGATAAAAGAGAGGATTTAAAAAAACGTTTTAAACCATATAAAGCTTTATTTGAACAAATTAGACGACTTCCGAATCTCATTGTCTATGCTATTGTCGGCAGTAACTATTGAACCAAGGTAAGTAAAATTCTGAACAATCTGAAACCTGTGGGAACCAATCTCCAGATAGGATACACTAGAATTTAATTTAGCAAGTGCAGTCATGTATTTGGTCTTATCGGTATTAATGATTGGTCCCATATCCCTAGCAGCAAGCTCCAAAGAAAGGAAAGATTCTTTTAATGCAGGAACAGTTCTTGCAATGAAAAATAATACGTAGTAACAAAAAATGCTATAACTTTTATTTCTTTATTACTCTTCATCTTGCGTGCAAAAAAAAAAAATTACTTAGAGTACCATCATGCATAGGACATACAAATGGACGGCTTTTGCATAGTTGAAGTGGCTGCTCGAGTGAAAATAAGGTAACATGTTCTTTATACTTTTGTTATAAAATCTGTGATGAGCAGATAGCGCATTATTACCAGAAGTAGCAAAAATGGCAGATGATTTGAAATATTAAATAAAGAAAAACGGATAGAAATTGAAATGTTCTGTTTGCTGCGTGTTGCTTTTTCGGAACGAGATTTTCTTTTAAAGTTTCGAAATTAATTATAAAGTTCGTTAACAGATGGCAGTGCTAAGAAAAATAAGCACTATCTGCAGCAACAACGTGTTGTAGTCCGAGAATAAAACTAACAGACACCGGGACAAATAAATGGTTTTATAGCTTTTTTTAGTCAGTAGCTGGAATTTATGATTCATTTTACATTTTGCTGATAATAAATTAAATAGTTTTCCAAGCAGAGCCCAACAAACCATACATTTATATCCCCTCAATCATCATTCACCTCATGGACACCCTATATCTTTTTCCATAATTTACAACACCTTAAACAATTCTGATAGTGATGCATTTCATTATAGGCTGTGGAACATCGATTTCTTTCAATCCAAGTTGCAGCGATCTTTTTTTGATCGGAACTGAAAATGGGTTAATTCACAAATGCTCCAATTTGTTCACTGCTCAATATTTGGATTCTTACAAAGATCATCAAAACATTGTGTACAATGTTCAATGGAATCCATTTCATCCTAGAGTATTTTTGTCCTGTAGTGCTGATTGGACAATAAGGATATGGGACCATTCATTAAAGTAAGCAATTAAAAAATATTTAGATGTACTGAAATGACGACTGTTGAATATTATAGATCAAATTCAGTTGATGTGATTGTGTACCAAGTCTTTGAAATATCCTCAACTATTAACAGTAACAAGGGTTTTAAGTCTGGCGAGAATAGTTCCTCCTATTTAGAACTAGTTTTTTTTAAAATATTTGCTAGATAAAATTCCCGTTACTCAATTTACCAAGAAATTTTTGATTATAATTGCTTACAGAGCAGCGATGGCACAGGGGATTGAGCGTTCGCCTTCCAATGAGGTGAACCGGGTTTGATCCCAGCGATGGCTGTTCGGTACAAATTCTGCATCCGGATTGCACCGACCACAGTGCTGGCGTGTAATATTCTCTCTGTTAGACGGATCATGGGTTAGAGTCCCCTTGTCGTCAGGCTAACCGTGAGAGGTTCTCGTGGTCTTCCTCTCCATGTAACGCAAATTCGGGTTAGTTCCATCAGAAAGTTCTCCGCGAAGGCAAATTTCTTCCAGTACTTGATCCAGGAGTTTCCTTGTCTTCTGGATTGGGTTCAATACTACAAAGTTACGGAGTTTAACATTAGTAGTAGCAAACCCAAAAATTAGGTCGGCTGTTCAACGACGGTTATAAAATTAAATAAAATTGCTTACAAATACTAGCTTTATAATGTTGGCCACCCGTAAACATAACAATTCTAAAATATTTTCTAAAAAATGTCAAGTTAATAATTTCTAAATCATGCCATTCTAATATAGTTTGCTCCCTAAACTTTATTATTAATCATGAAACTACACTAAACAAATAATCAATATATTTGTTATCGTTATCACGGCTTGCGATTACTTATAAACGTAATTACTCTTAAGGTTACACGTAATCTCGATTGAAAGCAATTATGATCATCCATACATACGATTACAATCAAACTAACACATAATTTCTGAAAATGATTACTTTTAGTCATTGACAACTATTTTTTTCAATCATGATTACATTAGTAATGGTAAAAGATCATAATTAGTAATCAATAGCTGTAGAACACCAAAAGTGCACCTGACTAGTTTAGTTGCAAATGCATGTTTAAAGTATTGAAACAGTTTTACAGGAACATATAGTAAAAATATTGTAATCTTGTTTGCAAGCAATTATGATTACTTGTAATCTTTGATCATGATTTCTTGGAATCACAATCGCGTTAGTAATCGTAAATGATGATAATTTGCGGTCAAAAACCAGTTATAATAGAAGCGTCGTTTGACTCTAGATAATTTCATAGCCGTAGAACCCAACTACTTTCTCAGCTCATTGCTACTTTTGCTGCAAATGTATCTTCCAAGCAGTGAAGCAGTTTTACAGATATACATAGGAAATATTTTGGGGAGAAAAAAAAAGGAAAGATAGAAATGAGTCAGAAAAAAAAGGAGATTAAAAGCAATGAAACAGTTTTACAGAAACGTATAGTATAAATTTTGTAATCTTGATTCCAAGCTATTATGATTACTTGTTATCATTATTAATGATTTCTTGGAATCGCGATCACATTAGCAATCGTAAATGATGATAATTTGTAATGAAAAACCAGTATATTTTTAATCCCTTTTTTTTTTGGACACTATTACCAGGTTGTTAAACTTAACCTTTATTTTGTAGTTAAATTTAATTTTTGTACAGATTTTATAATTTATTTATTATTATTGTATTTTATATTTTTAATATATTCATAGTAATTAAATAATCACACTGTTTAATAAATAAATAAACAGTATTAAAAATCATTTTGTTAGCTTAGCTCTCTTACATTATGTTTACGCCGACCAGGTGGCCGATTGGTTAGCGTGCCTGACTGCGGAGCTGATGGTTACGGGTTCGAATCCCGCTCATGGTATGGATGTTTCTTTCTCTCTCTCGGCGTTCTATGTCCTATCTCCTTTGTGTGACGTGGGCGACGCTGCTCCACCGCCGTGGCTTCGCCACAGGTGCCCACTGGGTAACGATAAGAGAATAGCAGTCCTGGCATATGAGGCCAAAGGGACAACACATCCCAAGTGCCCGCCATTAAAAAAACAAACAAAAAAACATTATGTTTTCAAGACCTGGTTTTTATGTTTTTTAACAAATGATTCAACAATTTTAATGGCAGTTTTGTGTTTTCCTCGCTTGAATTTGCGACCTATAATGTGCATACTTTTTTCTTTTGCAAAATGTCAAAAAATATATAACATATTTGTTCCTCGCGAATGGTTCATTTTTTTCATAACAGAAAAAAGTGGTAGCACAGGTATATCATTATTAGAATTTATTTTGTAGAAATAGAAATAAAATATTTCTTACTGTATTATCTATTTTTTAAAAAAGATAGATATTTATATTTGGATGTAAAATCAAAACACAATTTCTTTTTAAAGCTAAAATTTTAAGGTAACGGAAATATCTATTTAATAAAAAACTACTATTTTATAAAAAACTACATATTTTCTGGCCAATGGGTCGGGGTCAGTGTGACGAAACACTCAGTATTATCTATATAAATATTTCTCTTACGTAGCACCTTTAAATCGAGTATTTCTCTGTCCATTGGCAACGTTACATGTATTATTAATGTTGTTAGGTTGTCTTAAGTAATACTTTAAGCAGTGTTGAATAGTTAGTTAGACATTAAATATTTACATAGATTCTTTTTTAATTCCTAAAATGGCTGTAGAAATTTTAAACATAAACGGTGTTGCGGCGCCGCATACTTTCACACCAAATATTGGTGACGGAGCTTGCCTTTATATATAT
>NC_092209.1:71160241-71209297 GCF_043381705.1 Parasteatoda tepidariorum
CACCCGCCGTGGCATTGATTCCACAAGGTGCTGATAGGTAGTCTGAGGTATCTGGTACCAAGCGCTCACCAACTGGTCCTGCAATTCCCTCACGTTGCGAGGGGGTAGCGTGGCTGCACGAATTTGGTTTTCCGAGTAGGACCACAAATGCTCTATTGGATTAAGGTCAGGTGAATTTGGGGGCCAAGACATGACTTGAAAGTCACTGGAATGTTCCTCGTACCAATCCATGATGATTCGACATTTTTATGACATGGTGCATTATCCTGTTGGTAAACACCATCCCCTGCAGGAAAAAACTGTTGCCATGAATGGGTGAACCTGGTCTGCAACTATGTACAAGTAGCTTACAGACGCCAAGGATTGTTCTATGAGGATTATGGGTCCTAAAACCTGAACCTGGTCCCCATGAAATCCTTGTTCCTGGGCGAGAAACCATGAAAACCTGGGCTTTTTATAGTTACAAGGTGGTCATAATGTAATGGCTCTTCGGTATATATATATATATTATTATTATTACAAAAATTCAATAAATAAAAACCTTTGACAATAACACGGACATTTCTTGAAAATAGTTAAAATTTAATTCAAAGTACTTTAACGCGGGCAACAGCTAAACGGCGAAATTTTTTTTTTAATACATTAATAAAAACTAATTAGGGTGTTAGGATAGGAGCACAGGAGTTGAAGATTTAGAATATTTAAATAGTTTAGCTGTGCATTCACCTTGGTTATAATTAAAGTTTGTATGTTGTACAAGATAATTTTGAAAGGTGACCATACTGGTTTGCAAAGGCGACCTGCATGTAACACATTTTTTGTAATTTTCTCTAGAGATACTCACATCATTTTGTAACTTTAGATGTGTTTAGTTCATTCGAATTTTCATATTTAGCAATAAAATTTAAAGCTTTCAAGGACCAGCAATAAATCACGGAAGAAAACAAGTATTTTTGAACATCGTATACCAGAAAATGAAGCAATAAGCTTGTATCAATTACTTTCGCTCTTTAAGCAAAAACTGCACAGAATTTTGAAAAACTTAGCTTAAATATTTATGAAAATATGGACATTTTTATCAAAAACTTACGTTTTTTTGCTGTAACTTTAAAAATATTCAATAAAATTAAGCAAAATTTTTGAACTACAAAATTGCCTTAAAATTCGTTAAAAACTGCGCAAGATATGAGTATTTAAAGTAGTTCTCTCACACTACGCACGCGCGGAAATTTTTTTTCTTCTTAATTTTGTAGTGAATCGTATTTGGGCGACTAATAAAAGTCATATTTTAATATCTTAAAAATATTAAAAGTTCTAAGTAATTGTTTAAGTAGTTTTTGTACTTATTAAAAGAAAGCTCAAAATAATCAGGGGTTTTCCACAAATTTTATTTTGTAGTGCGGCAAGTTTACACTACCGGAATGCATTTGCTATTAAAACGGACTGTAAGAATAAAATGTGTGGCAAATCCCTGAAAAACTAATTAAAAGTGTTAGGATAGGAGCTTTTTTTTTTAATAAGTACAAAAACTACTTAGAAAATTGATTGAAACTTTTAACGTGTTTAAGACATTTAAATCTGACTTTTTTGTTAATTGCCAAATACGATTCACTACAAAACTATGAAGAAAAAAATTTTTAGCGCATGCGCAGTATAAGAGAACTACTTTAAATACTCATATCTAGCGTTTTTTTTAACGAATCTTTACTAAATTTTAAAACGAAAATTTTATAATTAATTTTAAATTGCATCAAAAATTTTGTTTAATGTTGTTGAAAAATTTTAAAGTTATCGCAAAAAAGACGTAAGTATGATCGATAAATTATAGTTATACTTTGTTACAGTATTCTTTGGCCGATAACTTTGACAGTTATTCCAAATAACAATCAAAGTAATCCATACAAGTTACAAGCTTATTACTTGATTTTTTTTTGGTACAGGGTGTTTTTTTCTTTCATGATTTATACCTCTGAGAGTTTTAAGTTTATTGCTATGTATGAAAATTCGCATGAACTAAACACATCTAAAGTTACAAAACAATTCTTTAAATATTTCTTGAGAAATTTAAAAAGATTTTAAAAATTGTGTAGTGTATTTATGTATTAAAACAACCTATCAAAAGCATAAGATTTAATAAAAAATGCTGTTTTCTTTAAAATCATGGTTAATGTCTTTATTTGATTATTTTAGGGAGTCTGTTTTTACTTTTGATTTATTGAATGAAGTTAAAGATGTTACTTGGGCACCATTTTCTTCTTCCCTTTTTGCCGCTGTTACAAATGATGGAAAGGTGACATTTGAAACTTCATAACAGTTTTCTATTATAAGAGCATTTCATGAACTTTCCTTGCAAGTTACACATAAAATTCATTAATATTTTCGCAATAAAATATTCTGTAAATGTTTCTCTATATCTAAAATATCTTAGCGCTAAATGCAAATTCATAAAAATAATTGTATTCATATTAAATTGTTTTTATGAAATTATGAATCTTTGACTGCCCTACCACTGGGGAATAGCCATATTCTATCTCAGGGAGAATGTCAGAAAAAGTTAAAAATCTTGAAAAAAAAAATTTTTTTTTTAATGGCAGGCACTGAACTCTTGTTCCATGGAAGATGTCGAATGTGTTGCTCTTTAGCGTTACTCGATGGGCCCCTGTGAACCTAAGTCACAGAGGTGAGCAACATGTGGGCCACATCCACACAGCACATCGATTAAGCAGGATTCGAACCCGCAATCATTGGCTTCGTAGTCAGGCACGCGAACCGCTTGGCTATCTTGAAAAGTCAGGGAATTTAACACCTTACGTTTTGGGTGTTTCAATTAAATTCCCCTGAAAACACAGGGAAATTTAATAGAAACATACTTGAAAAGTCAGGGAAATATAAGGGAATTTAATTAAAACACCCAAAAAGTAAGGAAAAATTAATTAATATGAATTTGAAGTGCCCAGAAGTTCAATATTTTTACAAAACATTGGGCTTGCAATACTTATTTCAATTATTTATTTTTGAATCTAATAGCAAGTATAAACATTTTGTATATAAGAATAAGGTACAACTGAAAAATTAATTATGAAGTTGGGAGTAAAAATTAATAATTCAGAAGTTTTGTGACCCCCCTGTATACCCAGTAGCCAAAACCCTCCAGCATGGCAGTGGATACTGTTTATCTTTCATCAAAGTTTAATTTTTATTTTTAAAAAGCAAACAGTTGAGTGAGAGTAAATTGCTGAGATTCTCCTTTTTTAAAATACTATATCTAAACTTGATTTTTAAAAAAATTAAAAAGCAGAAATGAAAACACCGCAAAGGACAAAAAATAAAGTTTTTTTTCTTCCTGTTACTTGATTAAAGATTTACCTATATGAAGATTTACACCATTCTTTTAACATTGTATAAAGTTCAAATTTAATTTAAAAATGAAACTTATTTGTATAATTTTAAAGGACCTCATATTTGCTAAGTTTACTACTTGTATGTTAGGTTAAGCTTAATTTTTACAATAATATCTCTCCAACTGCATTGAGATGACAGAAAAATTTGGATTCATGAAGATAGTGCCGGAGATTCAAGCCTGCTATCAGACTCGTATTTGTTAATTAATAAACAAAGTGCTTATTGAAAAGCCTGCTAATTAAAATAAATTAATTTCAATTATGCGATTTAGTTACTATTCTAATTCTAACTAAAATCACCTTAGACTTGAGTAAAGATTACATTTTAATTAACTATTATTAGATTTCAAATGAAATCGCAATCCTAGTACTAAATGATAACACAGATGCTATACTTTAGAAAATTACAATAACATATTTTAAACATACAGTTTTCCAATGTAAATTAAAAGTAAATAAAAAGCTTTATTCATTGAATCATAATGTGATTTGAATTAACATCAACTTTAATTAAGTGCTAAGTTAAATGGCATAAACATGACCAATGATCTTTTATAAAATATTTTAATTGACTGCATTTGAAATATATAATACAAAACAGCATTTTAACAGTGTTTAAAACTTTATAACCATCAATTCCAAATATTAATACGAGATTTAAAATTAACAAGACATACATAATGCATCAACTAGAAGTTTAATTAAGTTTTTAAATTATAATTTTAAACATTTAATTTGAGCAATTGCTACATAAGAACAAAAAAAGAAAAATAGGATTTTTTCATTCTTATTCATGCATGAAAATCTAATTTTTACTTATAATGGCAATAATTATAATTAAAGTAACATTGTAAATTCTTTTCTTTTTTTCGTATTTCAAAGTATTATTCGTATTAGTATTATAGTATTTAATTATTTACGTATTTCGTATTTTTATTATTTTATTTCGTTTATTCCTTATTTTTGTTCCTATAAAAATAAAAATATTAACTTAATTATGTAGAAATTCTTTTTTATAAATCTTCATAAATTTTATTTTAGGTACATATATTTGATATAATGATGAATCGGCATCAACCAACAGCAACATATAATTTATATACATCCAAGAAAAATGTTAATCTCACAAGCGTTCAATTCAATCCAGTTAAACCTGTTATTATTGTAGGCGATGACAAGTAATAAAAAATTATATTTCATTACCCTTACATTTGATTCGTTAAATAAGTTTTTTTATTTAATAAAAATAAAAAAATTTCAGGGGTTCAATAATCAGCTTCAAGCTATCGCCAAATCTACGATCCTCATTAAAGGTAAGTACTTCAACTATTGATTATGGTTTAGCTATTTTATAAATGCAATGAAATAATTTATGTGATATAGTAAAATGGAATTTGCAATTGCCAAATATATATTTTTAGGTTTACAACTAATTAAAATCAGTTGATTAGATTTATGTATGTAAGAACAGCATAAGCACTAATTCATGTTTTATAGGTATTTGAAGCAACTGAAAAATCGAAATTTGCATCGTCTGAAAAAGATAAAATGGAAAAGATTTTGAAATTGGCAAGAAATCTGGAGAATTGAAAATAAAAATTGACATTTCATTACTTTTAATATTATTTCCACAATAAGCAGTTATAATAATTGCAATACTTTTAACTAATTTCAGATATTCAAAAATAAAATAAAGACGTTTCACCTTATAGGTACTTGAAGCAATTTAAATTAAAATTTGCTTTCACAATTTGATCAATAAAAAAAAGGCTTTACAAAATATTATGTTTTATTTCTTTTACAATTGCACAACGTTTTTACCAGCTGTTTCATCAAGAAACAGAACGCTAAATACATCGTCATAGAATTCTGGGTAATATTGACAAGCTCTTTTGCAGTCGGGCATCCAATTTACTTCCAAAATCACAGGCCTAATTGTTGGTACTGAAAACAAAAATGTCATATGTAGAGTTTCAGAAGAAAAAAAAATTAATATGCATGAAAGAAACTGTATGGAAGCTTTAAATTAAAGAATAATAATAAAGAATAATCTTATAAGAGTTCCTTAGAGCGACTATTCCATTATAACGACTGGTAAGTCTCCTTATCTATTCAATATTTCATATATGTCATTTTAACCACTCAATGGGATCTCGATCCTGATTGGTTGTTGAAACGAAGCATTTGCTTACGTTAGTAACTGTTCTTTCTATTCTATTTAGAGTAAGCTGAGCCGGTTAAGTATCTTAAGTAACGCATTTGAAATTCTTTCTCAAAGATTTAAGATCTTTTACTATATATATTAACACAGAGACTTAACACCAAGACAGGTACAAAGTCATATGGAACATAAACAAACTAATTATACATCAAAGTTGTCAGGTACACAAATCAAAAATATATCACGTTTTCAATAAAATACATAAACTAATAATAAATCTAAGTTAAGTAAAAGAAGTAACCGAGAAAGAATTGTGTTTCAACTAATTTGATGTGCGATGCGGCTCTGTAGTGAATTAACTTATCATTAATTAACATTCTAACTTAAGTAGAGAACCTTAACTCAACTTCAATACGCCATTTTGCTGATAAAAATTAGCTGACGCTGACGTCATATGTGTGGGCATAGGAGGTCTTCTTCTTGAAGGTCAAGTACCAAGTCTTTTAATTTAAAAAAAGTTTTAAAAATTTTTTTAAATCTTATCTAAATCTTTTTTGGGTTTCAAATTAAATGTGAAACAACTTCAATTCCCTTTCAATGAAGGAAGAATAACATTACTCCTTAGAATGCAATTAATGGCAAAAAGTTTGCGAAATATGGAATAAAAAACAAATTGCCTTAAAACTAATTGCCTAATCATTATTAAAGCAGGACTGCCTACTACTATGCTTTTTGCAAAATATTTTACAAAATAGTAGACAACTAAAACCTAAAGGTTTCCGAATTTTTGGTAGTCTTCCTAATATTTTAAACTCCTTAACATGAGAAAGCTGAAAAAAATGGCATTCTATGTAAACTTTTTAGTCAGTTATGTGCAGTGTTTGAGGAAAGTAACTTAAAATCAAATTATCAAAAAGAATCAAACATTGAAGCATATACTTAGATACCACTTAAAGAAATTTTCCCACAAAGCATAGAAAGTTGGCAGTCCAATTAATAAGAAGCACTGCTTTATTAAAAAAAGTTTAATAACTTTTACCAATGAGCAAAAACATACTGTATTTTTATGCACACAGAGTATAGTGACCGCACGCTGCAATGTCTCTTTACGCTTGGACATACTGTTTTGATTTTTCATGGTTTACAATTTTTGTAATTGATGTGATGAAATCAAAACTAATATAAATTTATTTTTAAAACAAGTAAAATAAAATATCTGGAAATAAATTATCAGGATACACACCCTCTCCACTTCTATCCCATTCCAGCATAATATCTAAACCATACATTGCACGGGATCCATTGTATGCTCCTATACCAGCAGGATGTTCTTTCATTGCAGCAGCAATAAAGATTTCTTTAATCATTTTATAAATATCAGCCTAAAAATACAAACACTAGGTATAAATAGGGAAAAAAAGTAATGAAAAGGCCAAATTTTGGTTTTTTATTATTCTAATTTTTTCTAATAGGTTTCTTTAGCTTAGAACTTTATTACGTTCACTTATTTGGTTATACGAAAAAGTCATAAAAATTGGATTAGGAAATACCTACAGCATAGCTGCCAACATGGATCGGAAAAAATCCACTATATTTTACAAAATAATATAAATTTCATGGTAATTGTTGCATAGTGTACTAAATATTTTACACATATGGAATTTTAGGGATTTTTATAGTCATCAAAATAGAAAAACTGCCATATTTTCCAGTTATGATTGACATTAAACATACTTAAAATTTTATGTATTATGTTTACTCATAATTCAGCATTTAAATCATCAAACATAGTTAAAAGATTTCTTTAATTAATTTAAAAAGAGTAGCTCTGAATAAAAATAAACTGAACATTTTAGAACAAAAAAAGTTTGGAGCTGATTTCTATAAATGAGGTTCACTTCATTATTTATCAGTAATACTTATTTAATTATTCAAACAAGCAATAATCTGTACAAAAATTCTATTTCAATAGGAATTTTTTTTAGGAAACCTACTCAATTTTAGGGAAATTTCTAGAATGTACAAAAACCAGGAGAATTTAAAATAAACCAGTAGACCAGGAGAAACTACCAAAATCCAGTAGAGTTGGCAACTATGCTATAGTGAATGAAAATAGAAAAACTTCTTTTTCTAAGCACTACAGCCAGTTACCGGCCAAGGACATCTCAGTCAGTTTACCCAATCTAGTTCTAATCAATGCTATATTTATACTCCCAAGTCCTTTAACAACTTCTCTACTCTATCTAACCATCTTGCTCTAGGCTTTCCTCTTTTTTTTCTCTTTCTTTTCTTGGAAGGTACTTTTTTAAAAAAAATTTTAACAGGATTTTCATCGCTATATTGTGTCCTAGCCACTTTATTTAAGAAACCTTGTTCACTTTTACTATGTTAGGTTCTTTGTATTTTGATTGTAATTCGTAGTTGTAATAATTCCATTTTCTCTTACTGCATCAATAATTATTCTTAAGACATTTTTCTCGAAAGTCATCAGTTTCTATTTGTCTGCTTTATTAATTTCCCAGTCTTCACGGACACATAAAACTATCGGCCTCACTAGTGTCTTGTACAACTGCATTCTTATTTCACAACTTATGTGTTTAGATTTGAAATTAAAAAAACAGAAAATAGAAATTTGGTCTATTCAATATAAATGCAAAGCATAATAACAATTAAGTCCTTCGCTTATTTTTGTTGTTCATTTAAAAATCACTTATAACTTAAAAAATCTTATCTTAACTTCATTTTAAGAAACATCTTTTAACATTCCTTGAATGAATAAAGAGCTCAAATATCGTGAAAATAATTATCATAAAAGAAAGTAAGAAAATATTATTATCAATTAATCAGTTAAGTTCTAACATTGTATTATAAATTAATCACACAATGCTCACTTACAGAAAATTTAATTAAAGAAAGTATCATAAAATAATATAAAAATAAGCATAAAAAATTATCATAAAAATTAATTGTAAAATATTCTGCAAACAAAGTTGCATAAATTAAAACTTATCAATAGCACACAAAAAAAATTACTTCAATATCATTCCACTTATAGCAGCTGTAATGATTTTCAAATCTTTCAATAAAGTCATGGCAAAACATCTATAAATTATAAAAATCACATTATTATAATTCAATTTAAGCAATACATTTAAGATGACATAAGCAATAATTAGATACATAATAATGTCATTTGTTTACTTGTTGTAAAGGAAATTCACTGTAGTTCATCACTGTGAAATGTTTTTCATAATCTTCAAAGTTATCCAAAGAGAAAGGCCTATAAGTAAGTATGAATGTTAAAATCAGCTGGACAATTTACAGTTCTATAAAAGAATGCTTATGCATTGATTTCAAGTTAAAAAAAACTATATAAATTGATGACTATATTTTTAAATCTTATTTTAAAAAATGCATAAGTAGAAATTTTACCATTTTAAAAAAGTATAAAATTTCCTTTGATTAACATTTTATAATTAAAAATTTTCAAATTAGTGTTCTAGACTTGTATTATGAATTAATAGAATTTTTTTAGGCCATCAGTTTTTTTTAACGATATTTTTTTACAGCATTAAAAACCATTATGAGAGAGAAAAATTTGAACTTAACTTTTAGACAAGAGCAGTAGGAATTGTAGTTATTTTATAGACATCCAAAACGAAACAATTGGTTTCATCTTTTTATTTTTCAAATTTAAAAGTAGTTGATAAAAAGCAGCATAGTTTAATAAAAATTTCTTGTTTATGTTAATGGTTTAGAGTTAACAATTTTAATGGTTTATTTTAATGTCAAATATAAGTTGGACAGCTTTTACTCTACTACCTCTAAAAGACTACACCAATATGTGTCGTTTATGCATATGTTTAAAATATTCAAATAATATAAGGGCCAAAAAATTTTTTTAATTAAATTTATTGAACAAAAAAGTAACATATGCTACTGAAAAGAAATCTTTAGAAATTACTGAAAATCTATAGAAATTGAAAGATATGAATGATTTTGACATAATACTTGACAATTCAGGAAACCTTAGACAGGTAATTAATCTACAGAGTTTAACTTGGCAGGTTTTATTAAACAATTTTTGCTAAAAGTGGACTAAAATTTAAAATAATAATAATAAATAATATTTATGTATTCTTTCACCAAAGGTTTAACAAATTTTTGATAAAATTTTTAACCTGTTCTCTTCAAACAATATCATTGATTTAAAAATTTGCAAGTTGACTGTCAAATGAACTGATAAAAATTAAATAATTTAAAAAAATTGTTAGAATATATATATTTTTGTTGCATATGAAATATCTAAAAAAAATTGCATATAAAATATTAAATAAAGAAAAATTAAACAAAATAAAATAAATAAATAAACATACATAAACCTTTAAAAAAAATCACAGAATTTAAATACTCACTTGTTAGCAAATCGTAGCCAAAACCTCTTATAAACAAAGAGCTCAAAATTTTGAATACTTTTTAATAGAACAATAAATCTTAAATCCATTTTGACTAAACCTTTGTTTTCTCGTGGGAACAAAACTGGATCACTTATGTATTTACAAGCCACCTATTAAAATGTAATTGAAATATAAATATTTTGAAAGCATAGTGTAACATGGTATGAATGTATTTACATACCATGTTACACTATGTATTTACAAGCTACCTATTAAAATCAGAGATGAGAGTAGTCAGAAGGAAGAAAAAGAGGAAATCCAAGAAGAAGGAAGAAAAAAAATATATATAAACAAAAATTTGACAAAAAAAAGCGCAATTTTTTAACTTGTAAACCATGTGATTATAAATCCCGATATGAGGTTTTTAAATCACGTAAATATGAAACTCCACATGGAATTTAAAAAATGCAAAAATACAAATCATGATGCGTAATTTTTAGATCACGATGCATAATTTTTAAATCGCGCGATATTACAACCGAAAATTCGAATCACGGCATTGGATTTTAAGCTCGGGTGAATACGAATTGCTACATAGGGTTTTAAAGGCTCGTAAATACAAATCGCGATATTGGTTTTTTAAATCTTGTAAATAAGAATCGCAATGTACAATATTTAAATCGCCAGAATAAGAATCGCAACATTCAACTTTTAAATCAGGTAAATACGAAAATCGATGTTTTATAATAAAATCGCGATTTTAAAAATGCATAAATACAAAACTCGATATTGGATTTTTAAATCTCATAAATAAGAATCATAATGTAGGATATTTAAATAGAGTAAATAAGAATCGCAATGCGCAATTTTTAAATCAGGTAAATACGAAAATCGATGATTGATATTAAAATCGCGTGAATAAAAATCGAGATATTTGCAGAGTCTGGACTTGGGATTTCTAAAAGGCTTGTTTGTATTGTTTTTGTTCAGACATAATAAATAAAAATTTACAAGATTAATTGAATGAGCAAATAAATATTTTCCCAGTAAATCCACTTCTTATTTTTTTTCTCTTTTTTTTTGTTGTTTGTTTTCAATCCAGAATACAAGAAGCAGCGACGTCTGAATTACGAAAATACGAGCTATCCCACTGACGGATAAAAAATACCGAAAATCTTATTTTCTGTGCATGAAATCGGAGAAAATAGCTAATATAAGTAAGAATGCGGAAGGGTTAGCAGCTAGGACGTAGTTTGAATTTTCTGTTTATCTTTGAAAATCTTAAACAAATATAATTATTTTACTTCAATGACTGAATTTTTTAAAAAAAGCAGGATATTTATTAAACAAAACGAAACTTTTAGAGAATCGGAGTTTTTGATAAAAAGGCTAAAATTCAAGCGACAAAAAAATCTCATCCCTGTATAAAAGGTCAACCAGTTTTATCCCAAGGAAATGATTTTTAGAGAAACTTCAGAGGGAGGAATAAGGACTTCAATAATTTCGCTCCACGGAAAATTAAATAATTCCTCATAAAATATTTTAGCTTGTGCAAAAAAAAATTTAAACGGAAATTAGCGGGGAAAAATATGAAAAAAAGCGGAAATCCGCGGAAGGATCTCATCCTTGTAAAATATAATTGTAATATAAATAATATTTTGAAAGCAGTGCACGTACATGCCATGCTATACTATGTATTATGTTTTTACAAGTAATCTATTAAAATATAAAAAATAATATTTTGAAAGTATAGTGTAACATGATATTATTATGAAATACCATTTAAATAAGTAAAATGCAAAATATATAATTACCATAGGTCTGATTTCTGTGAGACGAATTATTTGATCTAGGTTATCAGTTACGTAAATGTCTAAACCTCTGGCTAAGTTGAACGGCTTGCATATCCATGTGTTATCTAAATTCCTAAAATGGAAATTCACATATAAATTGTTAAATATATAGAAAACACAGAGGGTGTTTGATGATTTCTGCCATAAATATATATTTGAAGAAAAATGAAGTCAAAAAGGTATGCATATTTAAATTTAAGCAATAAAAACTAAAAATGCTGTCGTGATGTAACGAATCTATTCAGAGAACAATGGGCATAAAAAACATCAAAATTCATTTTATTATTGGAAGAAGCAGAAATGAGTTACTAAGGTGATAAATAAACACATCTCCAAATTTTGTCAAGTAATTTTCTGGTTTTCAAATTTTTTTTTATTTCAACATTATCACTAGTGATGGTTTCAATAGTGATTTTTCCCCCCTTCACTCAAATATTAACTTGGGACCTTTAATATGATTACTAAGCTTTTGGATAAGAATTATAAAGAAAGTAGTGATTTCAGGACATCATGCATATGTTTACATATAGATTTTACATATAGTATTAATTTGAATAGCATTATATTATATATATTATATATTAATTTGAATTTACATACATTAATTTGAATAATTTGAAATAACATTTCAAGATGAAAACACAGATCACTTTAAGCAGTTTTTTTTAAATATTTATTTTAGACAGAAGATTTATTTTTAAAAAATTTAGAAATTTTTTTTCATCACAATTAAATTTTGACAAAAATAAACAAGCTTGCTTATCTCAGAACCCAAATTCAATTTGGTTAATGTTACCTAAATTCAAATGGTTAAAAATATTTTAAGTATATAAAAGTAGATGTATACATAATTTTAAAAACATTGGAACTTAGGTTAAAAAGATAAACTCAACTTGTAATTAAAACATTAAATGACATTGTGAATTGCTGTATTTGGTTTTGAGGTCAAACAAAAAGATTAAGCGAAAAGATCAATATTAAATCAGTTAAATCATAAATATATTCATTTTATACATAATGAAGTGAAACTCATTGATTTCCAAAAAATAATTTAAGGAGAAAAAATTCAAAAAGGCTTTTATTTTAAGCATTGAATTTCTATCTGAAAAAATGCTATCTGGATGCTTATTTTTTATTTTATTTTTTTTTGCAACATGGAAAGAAAAAAAAGACAATAGGGTGACTAAAAAAAACTATTGGACTTTAGTTTCTATAACTGATATTTAAGAAACTAAATCAATTATTTTTCTTCCCTTGATTTTGGAAATATGGCAATAAAAAATTTTTTTTTAGAAAAAGCATATTTCAATTAATTAATTAATAACACTTAAATAATTTATCTAGGGTTTAACATACAATAGCTTATATTAAATTTTATGAGAAATTAAATGTTTGCTACATAGTTTTTAATTTTGTGACAGAGCTAAAGCTCACATCCACTTAGCTATTTGATGAAATTAAAAAATATCTATCTCCATTATATATGAATAATACACTTTAAAGTAAAAAATGCTCTAGGAAATATCAAAATTGTTCACAATAAAGAAGAAATACATATAGATTACTACTGTAACACGTCTTTTTTTTTTACAACAGCCACTTTCTATATTATCCACAATGTTGATTTTCAAGGTTTGTACAGTGGGCAAAAAATAGTACACCTTTAATAACTTTCCGTTTTATAACTGAGTTTTCATGTACTATTACTCAATCTTAATGGCTCAAGTGTCTAATCTTAATAAACAGAGCTGTGATGGCTCAGAGAACAGAGCATTCGCCTTCCAATGAGGTAAACCATGTTCAAATCCCAGTGATGGCTGGTCGCTATGAATTCCACATACCGCTTGCACCAATCACAGCTCTGACGTGAAATATCCTCAGTGGTAGACGGATCAGGGATTAGAGTTCTCTTGGTGTCAGGCTAATCGTGGGAGGTTCTCATGGTCTTCCTCTCCATGTAACGCAAATACAGGTTAATTCCATCAAAAAAGTCCTCTACCAGGGTTCATACGGAGATCAGAAGAAGAAATTCAAGAAGTTTAAAATTTTAGTCCGAAACTTATCAAAAATTTAAAAACTTTGTTTAAAAGATAACTGGACAGTCTTTTTTTAAAATTGAAAAGCAGTTATTATAAGAACTTGTAAAAATTTATATTTTGTATAAGATATTTCTTCTAGCCCTTTTGAAATAGATTTCGACTTTGTCAAACTTAATCAAGAAAAATAAATAAAGTTATCACTTTCACACATAAATTCATTTTCCAGTTTCAAATATTCCAATAAACCTTGTTAAAGTACATAGTGCAGATGTTAAAGATAAACAGAAAATCTCTCCAATCTTATATTTTTAAATTTGAATACAGAAGAAAATCTAAGGCATTTTATACAAAAAAAAAAAAAAAATCACTGTAAATCATTAATTAAGTTTGCTTGTAACACGTAAAATTAAAATTATTTGCAGTTATTTTTTTCTTCTAACTCTTGCAATTCATTTTTTTTTTAAGTTTTTCTTAAACTATTAGATTTTTATAGCTAAGTCATATCATTTAGCTTCCCTGTTTGGACAGCAAATTTATCAGCGGACCCACTAAGTTCATCCATGCAACACAATAATCTAAGGAGTTTATAAGAACTAATTTGGAAATCTAAGTAGTTTCAAGTACTCCTTGGAGACTTTTTTTTAATTCCAAGGAGTTTCTAAGGAGTCTGTACGCACCCTGCCTCTACAAAGGCAAATTTCTCGCAATATTAGATCAAGGAGTTCCCTTTGTCCTTGGATCAGGTTCAAAATTACAAGACCACGTAGTTGAACATTAGTAGCCATAAATCCAAGAATTTGGTTGGATGTTCAACAACTGTTATAAAATATTAAATAAGCAAATTAATTGTGCAGACAATAAAGTTAAGAAGTTGCACTTTTCTGAAATAACATAATGCTTTTTTCTTTTCACGAATTGGATTTTCACTAAGGGGGAAAAAGTAACCCCAATCTGGAAAATATGGTCTAAATACTTAAAGCAACAGAACAATATTTATTTACTTTTTTGCACTTGGTACATACACTCAACTTTGTATGAAATATGAAATATATAAGTACATATTTTGTGAAAACAGTTAACACAAATAAACAGATAGAAATTACCTTTTTTCACGATTTTGGAAATACGATACAAATTTGGGTAACTCTGTTAATAAACTGAAAGTAGTTGGTAACCACGTAGGAAATGATTCCATGGAAAATGGATCAAAGCTCGCACCCTCGGCAGACCTTCGACATACTATGGCCAATAAATCCTTGTTTATAAGAACTTGTTCTGAAGGAAACTGGTTGACATAGAAGGAATTAGAAGATGACTCTGCTAGTTGTCTAAAAATTAAGAAAAAAAATTGTAAAATAGAATAGTCAAGACAAATTTGGATAGATAAAATTCAAAAATTGCAAACAAAAAAAAAAGTCAAAATTAACCTTTGCTTATAGTGCAGTACAGGATGAAGTCTATCATTATAGTCCACTTATTGTACCAGCAGTAAGGAAAAGGTTAAAAAAAAATTTCAATTATTTAAGGATAAATAAAGGTAATTAAAAAGAAAAAAATTATAAGTAGATGTAAATAAGTAAGAACATACATGGTGACCAGTGAGAGTTTGTTTGATTCAAAGTTTATAAGATTTCAAATTACATAATTCCACCAGTCAGGAATAATTCCACCAGTCTTAACAAGAATGAAATTGAAAGCAAATTTAAGTATATGAGTATTTGTAAATCAGCTACAAATGTTTAAGATTAACACTAGGACCTTTTATTTTTATTCAAATGACTATTTCTTACAATAAAAATAACTTGGATGCATTAAGCTTATTTTAATGCGGTGAAGTTCAATAATAAAAGTTATTTTTTAATAGACTCAAAATTTTTTAATGAATTTCTCTACTATTTCTAATCTTTTTAAAAACACACATTTATTACTATGATAATTCACAATACAGTCAATTTGCAATAATGGGAATCAAATAAGAATACTGAAAAACTTAGATTTATTAGAAGTTTTGGTTTTTAACAATAATGGCAATTGTTAGATATATTTTAATTAAAAATACGTTAATCAATATTTCCATTTATGAAATTAAAAAAAAATGTACATAATGAAGTTGGTTCCCCCAGTAAAAAGGCAGACATCTTTTTTTTTCTTTTTGACTTTCATTAATTCATTTAATTTAGAGTAACTTTTAGTTTCTCTTCTTAATATTGCTGAAGAGTTTTTGAAAAAATTGCATTCTATGCTTTTTTTCTTTTTTTTCTTCAAGATTATATCAGTCCCTATTAGTATTAAGAACATTTTCATTTTTCAAATCAAGCAATTTTACTTTTAGATTAGACAGATTTAAAGATAAACACTTATTTCACACAAACTCTAATAGCAATTTCCAACAAATATATCTAATAAATATTTTATCATATGATGAGTAAATACAGTTGGCCTCTAATTTAACAAACTCTAAGTAAAGCAATTTCGTGATTTAAAGAATTTTTCTTTTTTCCGAAATTAAAATGAAGATAAAAAATTCTATTTAATGAATAATAAACTCCCAGCTTTTAAATTAGTTCACTAGCTGAAAGAAGAAATTTTTTTTTGCTTGCTTGTTAGGGTAATAAAATATTAGACAGCTTTTTAAACAATCACAGTATCCTCCTTACACAAAGCAGAAAAGGATAAAATTCAAAAATTTTGTCAAATGTGATAAACAGTGTATCTGCAGAATTGAAATTGTTGATTTATCAAAATGATTCTAATGTAGAAATGGAAAACTGTGGAAACATACCTAATGCAGCAGGATGTAAATGATATTTTTTCTTCAGTTCAAAAAGTTAAAAAAAAAAAATTATATACATATATATAACTTTCTCAAGTCGGGACCCAAGGAAATTGTTAAACATTACTCAATACACACTTTAAAATTTCAAACTAACTAGAGTGTACTTATTTACTGCATTTTTAACTTCTGAATAAAGAATTGTACAATTTCTAATTATGGATATTTTTGGATAGTAGCTGGGTAAGAGCAATTTTTATTTCATTTTAGTCCTCCAAATAACAATTAACTTGGGCTTGAATGAATGAATTGGTCCTAATTAGGTGCTTTAATTGGTGTAAACATTATGATTACATATTAGTGAAAATTTAAATGCTTTTTAAATAATTTTAACAAAAAAAAACTTTTATTTTTAGTTTATTTCAGAGTCAGTTAAAAAATTACCACATTTACTGAAGCAAGGATGATCTAGATCTGAAACTCAACTGTTACTCAAATGGACTGAAGGTATTGTAGCTTGTGTTATGTTGGTGACACATATGATGTAAACAAATATCGAAACTATGTACAACAACTAGCATTTTATAATTAAGCTTTAAAAGTCCAAGGAGATTTTAATACCAAAGCTATTAAGATTATTACAAGTTAAAGATGTTCTTAGTAATCATTTGTGCATCTTTTTGTCTCTAATAATAATTAAACCAATGAAAACATTTAAAACAATAAGGAGAATTTAAAACAAATATTGCTAAAGGTTAAAATAATTATAGTATTGACTAATTTCTAAGGACAAATACAGTTCTTTACAAAAGGAAAAACCAGTTTGCTGTTCCAAAGACTACTAATAATGCATAACATTCCATCTTAATATGATCTAGCACATAGTAGAGCACAAAACAAATTACAGATCATTTCTCCTCACAAAAAGATATGTTAAAAAAAAAAAAACTTTAAACAAAATGCTTTTAACACAACATCAAAATATTAATTAAATCATATCGATTTCTCCTTCTAGTAAATTTAATTAGTCTGTATATGAAGTTAGCGAATGGAAATTTTGTTATTTTAATTATAATTATTTTGTTATTTTAATTATTTTATTATAATTTATATTATTTTAAATTAAATTTTTCAAACAATAATACTGAATACCAAGGTTTTTATTTCAATTCAGATATTATTAAATCTAATAAGGAATTCAAATATAATTTTATTATTTGTGTAGTTGACAAAGTATCTAATAATTTCTGCTTTATTTGCAAAGAGTATTTTAAACATTCAATGAATAAAGAATATGAAAACAATAATGCATAACAAAGACTACTAATAATGCAAAACATTTTATCTTAAAATGGTCTAGCACACTGTATATACAAAACAAATCACAGATCATTTTTCCCCACAAAGAGACATCCCCAAAACACTGTAAACACAATCTTGTTACAAAATTAAAATATCAATTAAATTAAATTCCTAAATATGATTTCTCATATATTTTTATTGTTAAGGCAACTAAAACAAGCTTCTTAATGTTGAAAATGTAATATAACATAAATCATTAGTAAGTTTTTTTAGGTTGGTAAGACCCCTAGAGGATTGAAGTAACAATGGTGAAAAAAATTTTTTTTATGCATCCTGCAGTTGTCAGTTTTATTAGCATTATAACATGGAGCACTTAATATTCATAAGCAAAAAAACTTACCTATAATCATATACCCGTCCAGCTAACCAGAGTATATGAGCTTCACTTTTTTCATTTGTGAAATAAAATCGAGGAATTGTTAAAAATTCAGAAACTTCAGGATAGTCAGTATACACTTTAATTTTCTTAATATCCAATAGATTTGGAATTTCGATGCCAATGTCAGGTAGCTCTTCAACAACGCGACCAGACTGAAAAATTTAATTAAAGACACTATTAACCATGACTATCAGTAGAAGAAAAATGTTTAAACAAGAAGCAAATAACTCTTTCTTGTCAAAACAATCTATATGTAAATCTTATAACTGGAAATCATAAGCAATAAAAAATCTATTTGTCTTGCCTTACATCTTTCATGAATTTTTACATTATAATAAATAATTTCTGATTAATAATTATTATCACTTAATTTAGTAATCTAAAAAAAACTTCAATTATAATGCATAATTACATACAAGGTAAACTATGTACTTTTAAAATAAACCAATTAAAAGTGATTTAAAATTATAAGTGCTTTAACAAAAATTTATTTTTAAAATAGTAATTTTAGGAACTATTCAACCAAATTATTTAAATTTTCGTTAAATTAAAACACTTAAAAAAATAAGCACAAAATTTTTAGATCTAAAGATTTAAAATAATTATTAACTTATTAACTTAACTTATAATTGTTATAACAGTATTATCCCCAAGCATTATTTGAAGGGTGCCCCCCTGCTTAATCTTTGAGGTCAATAAATGCACTCTCTTTGCCTTTTTTGTAAAAGTAATGCAGCCATCCCTTAAAAACACTGCCTTTTTTATTCAGATTCCATTTTGAAAAAAATGTATTCAGTGTTTTTAAATAATAATTACATACTGGTAAAATTATCTGTGGTTATAGGTTCAATTCTGATTACTATTACAAATATTTATTTTATTAGGATTATTCTTCAATTGGTTAAATTTTTATAAGTATATTTTTAGGGGGGGGGGAAGGAAATATTAAAAAAAATTTTAAGTGATTTTTAAAACTATTTTTTTAATAAATACCTTTTCTTTTTTTTAAAAAAAAATCATCTTTAAATGTTTATTTTCTCATAATTTTCGATTTAAATTACAGAAAAAAAAGCTTTCAAGGTTGTTTTTTTTATTAGTCATTTTTTTGAAGAAAAAATATATGTACATGCCATTAATTATTTTTATAAACTACAAATCTTATTTTGATAATGAGAGAGAATTGCTATTCGAAATATACTCATTAAATTAGTGGGGGAGCATAATTTAAAAACACTTGGGCATAAAATTCAGTTTTTACGTAATCTTACACAGATAAATATTTAAGATGTTAAGTGAGGAAGGATCCTGCCCTTTTTATTTCTAGGGAGAACTCTGGTTATAAATTATTTTTCCCTGTAGTATTTATTAACTGTTTTCTAGTATGGTAAAAAGATTTTTTGCTTTACCCTATTAATTTTACAAATAAAGTGAAAATCTCAAACACATAAGTAAAATAATAATAATGATAAAAAAAACACATCGAGAAACTGTTCACTGACATCCCGACTACAATATTATTACTATATTTTCCAGGGCAGTTCTCTTTCATATTTTGAGGCTCAATGACTACAATCTTGCAAAAAATACATTTTAACTCAGAGAAATATGTTTTGTGTTTAATTTTATATCTTAACCACTAACCTGTCTAATTTTATATCTTAATACTACTTAATTAGCATATATTAGATACAACTTTTGTAAACCATGAAATTTACATCTTATAATACAAAAACTTTTTCAGAATACAATTTTTTCCCTACCGTTATACACATAGCTAAACGTTTTTCAGGGTGCATAGCCAGATTTTTCATCAAAAAATAAGCACCCTTTAAGCACTGAAAAAACTTTTGTAACCACTTTCTAAAAAAATAAACAATAATAATTGGCAGTAATAAAATAAATTTTTCTTAAAGTTTTGAATTTATAAACGTAAAATAAAGTAAATTCACAAACTTTTCATAACCATGATAAAATAACTAGTTTCTGATAAAAATTGCAGAGAAAATTGTAAAAATCATGTATTTTTTGTAATTTAGAACAACAATTGACACAGAAAAAAAAAATCTTTTAAAAGATAGAAAATTAAGCACTTTTTACAAACCCTAAATAAAAAAAGCACCTGAAAGGGCTTTTAAAAAAAAATTAAATCAAAAATAAGCACATTTATGCAATTTTTAAAAATACTAGGCCCCCTGCCTCTTAAATAGATCATTATGAAAGAAAAATCAGATGATAAAATATGATTTAAAATTTTAATGGCAATACTTACTGTCAAGTATTCAAAATCTGGTTCAGTTTGGTTGAAATCTATATATGATAAGTCACACTTTTCCCAGGGATATTTCAATACTGCTTTCATTTCATCCAACATCGACATTTGAAATCGTGGATAGCAACAAGTAACTTCCTCTTTAAAAAAAAGCAAACAATAATATTTAAAAAAATGAAAATTTAACATATGGTGCTCGAAATTCTTTTGACATAATAACAATAAAACTGTAAACAAATTAAAAACTAAATTAGAATTAGTCAGAATGGAACAAAATATTTATCTTTTGCAATTTTCCAGGACAAACACATACAGTATACTCTCGATATCTCAAACTTCTATATCTGGAAATTCATGTTATATAAAAAAAATATATATATATATTTACCCCCTTGGCATAACATGTCAGCTAATATTAATTTGATTTCTTAGGCCGAAGAGTTTCTTTTCAAAACATTGCTATGTCGAATATTTTTCGAAACATAAAAAGAATTTTTTCGTAAAAATCACAGTGTAAGTTTATAGTAAACCAATTCTTTTCTATTTAATGCATAATTAGTTTCGTCTTACTTTTAAATATCATTGCTGTATTTAGACTCATAGTCAACTATCATTACATACATAATTATCAGTAGTTGTTTTTATATTTCATGATAATACTTTTTGCAGTGCTATTTCAGAATATATTTTTACACTTTTTAGTACATATTTAGCTTTGATTATCTCGAAAACTCGCTATCTCAAAACTCTTTTGGTATCCCTTCAACTTTGAGATGTCGAGAACATACTGTATTACTAGCCAAGAAAGTTCCTGGAAATAAATATTTTAAAATTTCAGAAACATTTTATTATACAAGGAGAATGGACAAATTTAAGTTCAAGTGGCTGAAGCTTAAATATAAGGTACACAAAATTTGTTTAAGATAATAACAAAGCTGAAAAGTATTAATAGTAAATTCTCTCTTACTAATGAAATAAATTCTCTCTGACTAAGGTAAAGTAAATTCTCTCTTACTAATGAGAACTTATACGAAACTAGTGAAAAAATAATGAAAATAGAACAAAGTTTACTAATGAAATAAATTCTCTCTGACTAATGTAAATTCTCTCATACTAATGAGAACTAATATGAAACTAGTGAGAAAATAATGAGAAACTAATGAAAATAGAACAAAGTTTTTGTTTTCTTAAGCAATTTTCAGATTTATATGCAGAATACCCCATAAGCAGAATATTTTCAAATGTTCTGCAACAGGACTTATTGATTTATACAAATGTTCGGCAAGCATTTCACAGCGAAAAAAAGTCAACTTTACGTTAAAATACTACATTTTAATTTATTAAAATACAGGATCATACACAGATGCACAACATTCTTTTTTAAATCAAGGTAAACATTCTTGATTTGTTACTTTCTCAATCACTTTTGAAGTACAAAATTTTGTTAATGATGCTGAATTATTAATTAAATGCCTATGATATGAAGGTCCGAACATTAAAATAAGGGCTGCCTTAAAAATCTTTCGAAAGGACTAGTGCCCAGATGGTGCACCATTTGCAAACACAAACATTCGCTAGTCTGTTGTTCCAACAACTTCTTCATCTCCATCGAAAACATTTGGTCTTTTAGAAACAATTCTGTCAATCGTGGCTCCTCACGATTCACAAATTGCTTCTGAAATGGGAATGGAAAATATAGAAGTCAGAAACTTTATGAAATTAGAAATCTCTGAATTTAACAAGTAAACAAAAGGAGTAAAGCGGCTTATCAAGGATTTTTAAGTCAAAAATTTAAACATAAGAAAATTTATCTAAAAATGTAGGGGTGATGAATGAGATGGTGGAAGGAAATGTTCTGCAAGATTATAAGAGTAACTTTTAAACCGTCAGGTCATTATGGTCTACCGAAGAATGTATGAGATCAGGGTTGGGAATTGCTCTGCAAGACTACCGAAGGCAGGTGATCGGGGGTTAGCAGGAAAATGCTGTCACTTATTCACGATACAAATTGTTCTGCAGGACTTCGTTTGTTCTGCGACGTACGGCACAGTTTTAGGCACTTTCTACTTCTGGGCAGAATACTAACTAAAATAAATCTATAATAAGTACATATTCTTTTTAGTATCCTAAAAACTGTTTTTTTACAAAACTAGTAATGTAAAGGACTAACATAAAAAGAAATTTTAATTTATTTTGCTATGGTAAATAATAAAAATTCACAAAATAAATGACCTACCTCCTTCTAGAACAGAAACTTTTGGAAAAAGAAGTGAATATGTCACACTGTCTGGTGCATAAAAAAAGGGTACTATTATAAAATTAGGTTCTTCTGAGTGTCTGATAGCAGATCCAAACTCATCCATTATATACCACCACCTAACAAAAGACTCATCCTTAAAAAATAAATGGAATTTTTAAACGGTGTATCACTGGTAAAAAATAATATGCATTTCAAACAAATATTTTTTTTAAAAAATTCAGTAAATGAAGTAGCATATATTTTTTTTTCAACTATTAAGAAAGGAGCTATAGATATTCAATTGGATCAGAACATTTACACATAGGCAATTTTTTTTAATCAAAAAAACTTGTAATGCCTTTTTGAAATACTTTTAGAGCACTATTTAAATGTTTTGTAACTGAAATTTTAATGTGTTCTTATGTTAGTAGTTTAATGCGAAAGAAGGATGACAAATAATAAAAAATAGATACAGTAACCTGAGAATTATTATAAATAAATCATTTAAATGATTATATTTCAAGTTTTAAATTATAATATAAACTAATATAATAAAAATATGAAGATTTCTTTTATACCAAAATTAACCAAAAACCAAAAAAATTGTTTTAAAACATGAGAAAACAAGTGTGTTTTTAATAATTAACAGTTATGAAGCTGTTTTTTTTTTTTTTAATTTTTTTACCTAAATTTAAATATAGGGTGAATTTTTTTTATGCTCCTTAAAAATTTGTGAAATTATAATCTCTGACACCACATGTCCAGTTACTCACAAAAATATTGGCAGGTATAAAAAAATTCAAGGTATTTTAAAAACACTAAAATTACTTACTTGTTCTGAGTTCTTCACAACATATGAGTTGTTGAACCTAAAAATAAAATTAAACACATTTATTTACAACAATTTTATAAGATAAACAAATAGTCAAACAAAAACAACGTCGATAGGTATTTAATAGGAACTAATTATACACGTTAAATTCAATTTTATTTTCATGAAACTGATGCATCACATTTTTAAAAACAAAATATAAATTATGAACACATTCTTTACCATTCCCTCATTTCCATTTAGAGTGCAAAATCATATAAAGTGATTAAAAAGAGAAATTAAGCACTTCCACAAAACCAGTAGCTGGACAAGAGTTTTTTGGAGATAAAGAATCCACAATTACAACACCAATGGTGTGATTATGGCAATGCAATTAGAGAAGTTACATCACTTTTCAAACAAGCACAAACTGAAACATTAGAAGCTAGGTGAATTTTAAGCTGCCGTTGGAGATAGAGTTAAAGTGTTTTAAATGTTGGCTCAGTGTCATAAGCACTGTGACACACAAAAAGATTAAGTGTTCCAAGTAATTTTTATTTTATTTTATAACCGTCGTTGAACAGACTATACGACTACTAATTTTACGACTACTAATGTTCAACTAAGCAGCCTTGTAATTTTGAACACAATCCATAAGACAAGAGAACTCCTGGATCAAGTATTGGGAGAAATTTGTCTTTGTGGTAGACTTCTTGATGAAATTAACCTGACGAAAAGGGGACTCTAACCCATGATCCATCTACCACTGAGGATATTTCCCGTCAGCAATGTGGCCAGTGCAAGCTGGATGCGGATTCGTATTGACCAGCCATCGCTGGGATTTGAACCCGGTCCACCTCATTGGAAAGCGAACGCTCTATCCACTGAGCCATAGCAGTTCTCTTCCAAATACTTATTTTGGGAGTACTAATATAGCTTCATTAGAAATATCCTGAGCTTTATTTTGGGATTTGAATGTATCTGCATTGAGAATGAGCAGCAGGAACTTACCCATCACACTAAACACACATGCAGCTTCATCAGTGCCATTTACACAAAAAGCAAATTAAGTATGCACTACCATTAATTTAACTTACTAATAATTGCCTAGAATCAATTTAATTCTAATTACTTTAAGTTATAATAATAATTTTATATTCATGCTATTTACCATTCCATTTGTCCCTAATAGTTCCACAATAAAATATAATATATTAGAAGCAGGTATAACAAGTTTAGGTGCGATGAAAACGTTTTAAATCTTTTAACATAATTCCACAACTTGAAATAATTAGAAAACCCCTGATCTTTGCATTGAGTATCAGTAAAAATGAGAATATTAGTTTACTAGTTATACAAAAAAATCTAGTAAACTAACATTGAACTGAAGATAATATTTTTTTTAACATGATATAGATAGGAAGAAAGACATGCGTAAGGCAAAAGAAAGAAACTTACTTCCACATTTTACTAAGTACAATATTGATTTTTTCTTCTTTTGATAAATTTTCTTGAGATACATTCATGATGTTACACATTCTATCAAGTAAATTCTCCAATCCAGCCAAAACTGTCCTTGCAATGTTTAGTGTGTATGTGAAGGCATGATCAATTAAATATATGCTAAAAAATAAATTTTTTTCTCATAATTACAATAAAAGCATTGTATGATAACAAAAAGCATTTTATTATGTTTTATTTTCATTCATAATAAGATGACTTATATCAAGACATTAAAAAATTTTAATATATTTATTATATGTGTTAATATATATAAATGGTAATATATTTAATTATTATTATGTTACTAGATAACCAAACATTTGTCAAGTAGACTGCTAACTCCAGCCAGTTTTGCAAATTTGGGATTTCACGTTAACACTTCAGAGATTGAAAATGTTAAAGCGTATCACTTATCTATATTTTAATAAAAATCAAAGAATATTTCCCTTATTTTAAATATAGAATGAATGAATATAAGTGCCATTATCACTTATCTATATTTTAATAATTAATATTAATTAATTAATATTAGTAATTAATTAATAAATATTAATTGCATTAATTACATAATATTAATTAAATAAAAATTACTATCATTAATTAATTAATAATTAATTAATATTAGTAATTTTTAAAAATGCTAACATTTTAACCAATGAGAACTATTCATTTTTGACAATATCTACAGAACATTAGTAATTATTAAAAATCTTGTCGCTGAACATCATACGTAACCTTGCTATTGAGGAGTAATATATATTTCAAAATCATACAGACATAAAACTAACAACATTATTTTCAATTAATATATTTAAATTATAAGCTCTAATAAAATCAAAATACTCTTGAAAATAAATTTAACTAATAACAAAGCAAAAAACAAAATAACTTCTTTTATTCGCAAAACTCGAAACCTAACCTAATTAATGAAAATGAATCTTTTATCAAACATTTGCAGATAAGAAAAATCTTAAAAGGGTAAAAAAAAAAAAAAAAAAATTTAAAAAAAAAAGCTTTTTTATAAAATTATTATGAATTAAACATGAGTGATAAAATAAATAATGACTATAGTCGAAAACCAAATAAAAAAAATATCTCTGATTATTACTGGTCATCGTCATCAGGATCCATAGAATATTTAGTAAACACCCTTAGTTGACCACCCTCTTCTTCAGAATTTTCATCATCATCTGAAACCTAAAATAATTTTAAACATTAGTTTTCTGCACATTTGTTTCAGTCTCCTAAACATTTTACAAGAAATGTTTAAATAACGACATAACATCTTATTTTTTAAAGATATAGGAAATAAACTATCTTAAGTTAATAAAAAAATCTATCACTGAACAAATCGCTTCACAACAATATCTGTACTATACACCAATTTAATTTGGTAGGGTGATAGAAACTAGAGTATGTAATGTTGTGAAAATTAATTTTTTAACAGTCATACTAGTTTTTATAAGAATTATACAGGGCTTGAGGGGGGACTCCACCCTGAGATGGTAAAATATTAACGTTTTTCTTGAATTTTTTTTAAGTAATAGAGACAATGCAGAGACTCCTTGTTTCTTTTATGTTATTTAACTACAATTTAAGTATATTTTAAAATTTTTTCTTTTACAAAATAATAAAAAATTAGTTGGTGGCAGCTCCATGTTAAAAAAAAAGTTCAGTTTTACATTAAAAAAATATTTATTAAAATGCTAATACAAAATCGAAATATAAAAATATCAAAAAAATCCTATGCTACTTTCTAAAGAATATATTTTTACGTGATTTAAAATAAAGAACAGCTTATTTCAGTGCATAGATTATGAGAAAAACCTTCGTCCAGGTCAAAAAACAGCGTTTTGAGAAGAAAGCGTTTAAAGTTTTGACTTATGGTAGAGAAAAACGTTTAATTTCATACATATAATGGTCAATAAATGAAATACCCACAATAAGCTTCTATATACAGTCAACAGAATGGATGAGACACAAAAAGAATGTCGCCCGTCCTAATCCGGCCGAACAGGCCTTTCTACCTGCTTAGCGACGACTCTCTATTCACCGGCATAACTTCCAAACGAAGTTAGGTACCGAAAAATCGTTTTAGACAGACATTAGAAAGAGTACAAAGATTCGAAAAATGCAATAAATATTTTTTTTTGAATTTTTGAAATATTCAGGGTGGGGTCTACCCTTAAAATTAACAAAATAATTATCAATGTGCCCCTGGACCAGCAATCGATGTAAGGGAATCTCTATTAGTTTTTTGATTTTATGTTTTGGTCTGTGTTTTTGTCACCAAGTAGCATGTTTCATCAAAATTGAGACATTACTCATTCTTTGTGTTGTAACTTTTCTTTTAAATTCACTTAGTTAAATTCTCTTAATCAAAATAGTTGTTTCAAATAAAGAGGAAAATGTGTCAATTTCCTTCTACAGCTTAAGAGCTCACTATAATGAAACTAAGAACCCACCGCAATGATAAATCAGTCTGCTATTGTAAAATTGTAACCGACTTTTATGGTATATAAGTAATCACAAAGTTGTTTGGAAACATGTGTACACGTAGTATGATCATCAGTGAATTAATTTTGTGTAGAAAAACAAGATTCATAAAGAAAAATTTGAATAAAGAAAATCTTTATTTTACTTACTTGAGAATAAATAAAATCATTTCCAGCATCAAATGACTGCAAGAACAAAAAATAATAATTTTAATATAGAGCATCTCAATAAAGAAAATACAAATAATATAAAAAATTAAGTGTTTTTTTAAATTATCACAATTCCCAATTATCAGAAGTTTTAAGACTATGAAGAAAAAGAAATGAGACAATACATTTGTAAATCACATACAATGCAGTTTGCAATAGTTATTGTGTTGTATTTTGCTCTTATCATTTTAACAGCATGTATGGATTAAAAGCAACATTAGTAAAAAATAAAAATTTCCATGAATTTTTTCAACAAAAAAAAAAAAAAAATAANAAAAAAAAAAAAAAAAAAAATACGGAAAAAATTATTTGATGAAAAATTTTTAAACACACCAAGTACACATAACATTGAAATAAATTTATTAAGTTTCGTAAATAAGTTAAATTAGAATATTACTACGAAATATTTTCAAAATAATTTGAACACATTTTAACCAAAATTTAAGGTTTTCTATTACAAATAATACACAAATACATAAAATTTTAATTACAAAACTTTTTTTTTTTTGCTTTCTTTTCATGTCTTTAAAAAAATCATTTCCCGCATTACCGATAGATTTAATTTCTTGAATAAATGCTTCCACTTGCTCTGCGGGATTGCAAGTTTCTTCAGTTGTTGTTCATGAGTTGATACAAAATTTTCAAATAAATCATCAAATTCATTAGCCATGCTTTTCGTAGATAAATTGCGAAAAAAAATGCACATCTGTTTATTTACATTTTGCAGCTGTTCATGATTGTTGCCAAATAAATTTACAAACAATTTTAAATAACTTTTCACCAGAGATTTTAATACCTTAATCGTAACAGAAATAGTCAGCCGGAAACTTATTCGAAAGCAAACGCTCCAAAATCAAACACTTGCAAAACATTTTCATTGAATGAGTAAAGTTTCTGGTTTACATTTATGACTTCATGCAGGTAAGATAAATTTGTAATTTTGAATTATATTATTGATACAGAAAGTTATGCTTCATGAATCATTTTAGGCATATTAAAAAATTTCGATTTCAAAAATTGCTATGTTCAACTTAATTTTGTTAGAATGAAATTGCTCTAATAAATGCACGAATTAAGTGATTTATAAAAGGTAAGTAACCATATCCGATAGTGAAGATATTTTTTTCTTGTATTGCTGATTGATAACGCCTACCGTCCGCCGTTTTAAAGAAAAGATATATGAAGCAAAGAATTTAAAAATTAACTTAAACTGTATACTCCAAAACATTTTTTATTAAAAATCATTATTTCTTTCGTGTGGACAATTTAGGAATGTTTATTTATCACTTTAATTATTATTTTGACTTCTAAATAAAACATGTATGCAATATGGTTGTATGTTCATCTTGTATCTAGTACTCATTGCAAATTTTAAATAATTTAAACGGAAATAAGTTTTAAAAATTTCTCATAATTTTTTGAAAGTAAAGCGTTTTACAAAATTTGCGCCTATTATTACAGTTTTAAGATAGCAGCCTTGCTTAAATCTAATCAATATTTGAAGGAAAGGAATGAGGGTTAAACAGCTTCTTTTTAAACATTATTAGGAATATTATAGCTGTGACAATAAAGCTCATTTTTAATAATAATTCGATTGTACCGTAGACTCTCTAAGACTCTCTAAAAAAAAAAGACTATGCAGTGTTTTCACTACAGCGCGAGAATCTCGCTTATTTTTTTCTTTTCTCGCATTAAAAAATTATTAACACGAGAAGATCGCGCACTCTATTGATCAATTTCAAAATGAGCGGATTTTGGAAAAAAATTTGTCTTCTGCCAGTTTGAATAAAATCCGTTTTACTTTTCTTCCTTGATCTTTCATTATTTTCAACATGGCTCCCTGTTATCTAGCTTCCCTCCTATTTACCAGTATTGTTCAGAACCGGTGCGAACAGCAGAACACAATGCCCCCCCCCGAATGACAGAACACATTTTTCTGCAACCACGTGTTCACGGACGGTTGTTGCAAGGTCACTTAACACTCAAAACCGAATTAAGACAGAATATCTTATACAAATGACTGATAAACATTTGAGCAACCTAATGAGAAAGTAGATATAGAACGTTTTCCATATGATGATGCAGCAAAAATATTCAATGCTTTAAAAATTAGAAGATGTTAAAAATGTATTATAATTAAAGAAGTATTTTTTTTCCAAGTCTATTCGCATTTTTTTTTTAATTTTTAAAAATCTCACTTAGCTTTTTGAAATCTCACCCTGTTTGTGAGAAGGGGTGAGAAATTCTCTCTCATTTTTTTTCTGTAATGAAAACACTGCTATGGAATCATAAATTAGACTGAGGAATTGTCGCATTTGATCTAAGCTGATTTGGGTGTGGAGATTTCAAATCTGAAAATTTTATTCTGAAAGCTGAAATTTAATATTTTTAGTTTAGTTTACTTTTTGTATGAATATATATATAGAACATATAGGCTTATATACATACTTATACATGTCTGTTTCTTTGAAAATAAAAAGGACAAAAAACATGTGACCATCTCAACTTGTCGGAAGTCGAAATACCATTGCTTACGTATAAGAGAAGTGAGGACACTTAGTATTCATTCAAGGGAATTTAAAAAAAAAATCAGGGAAAATAATATATTAATTAAATTACGTAAAAGCTGCAGCTTGAAGAGAGAAACCGATTGCAAATTTGAAATCAGCAACTCAAAGATATTTTTAAATGCATCCATGAACCTCATCAAACAAAACACTAAAAAATTATTCCCCTATATTATTAATGATTTAAAAAAAATAATAAAAGAAAACTTTTTTTCATCGTAATAGGGTAAACCAACCAGTGAAAGAACACTACCCAGTGAAGGAACATTTCATATATATTGATTAAAAATAAGAATTTGAAAGTTTTTCTTTAGATTAATAGGTAACAATAGCTTACTGCCAAACAATAGGTAGTCATCTAACAATGTTTTGGATTACCTGGTTAAATAGACTTCTCTGGAAAAATTTTTGAATTTGTTATTATCTCTGCAACACCTTGTTTCTTTGAAAAAATTATAAGGTGAGTGTTTTTATTTATAAGTTTGAAGTGGAATTAATTGCATGTAATAGTTTTATTTTTCTCAATGTGAAAAAGAGAATTCAAAATATAGTTATTGAAGTTACGTTTTATTTTTTTAAGCATCATAGCATAATAAAGTACTGAAATAAAGGGGTGTTTATTCACTGGATCACCAAACGATGAAAAACCAGTGAAGGAACAAGTTAATGAAAATAAAAGATAAACTTTAATTTTCTTGTACCTTTAGTGATGTTCCGCATCAAAAGTATGTTAAAAATACGAAAAACAACTTCTAACCAGTGAGGGAACAGGCATGTTCCTTTACTGGGCATAGATTTCCCAGTGAATGAACAGTATGTGTTAATATGTTGACACTTTAATTTTCAATTCATGATTACAAAAAAAAGTTAACATTTTCCAAGTATTTATATGTTATAATTTCAAGAATAGGCTTGTTTTTAAATATTTGTATGGCTTATAAATTCATAACGAGCATTAAAAAACAACCAAAATTAAGTGTTCATTCACTGGTAAGAGCTGTTCGTTCACTTGGTCTTCTTACTACTTGTTATTTGAACCTCCAAAACTTTAAAACAATATTATGTAAGTTCTCTACAATTTTCTTACATAATTTGTAATTAGTAACAAATATGTTGACACTGTCATTTAACTAAAATTACAAATTTTGAAATTAATATGATTTTTTAAAAGGCAAGCGAAGCTTAAGTGTTCCTTCTCCTTCACTGGTTAGTTTACTCTATATTGCACTTAAAAGGCAAAATTGTCTAATATTACTGTTTATGGGGAGGGACACTAATGTGATATCGAGTCGGTTTTTGATATTGCATGAGCGTTAAAGAGTTTCACTTTTCAGGGATGAGATTTTTCCGCTTTTTAGCGGATTTCCGCCTTTTTTGCTTTTGTCTCACGAATTTCAGCCTTTTTTCTTCTTTTTTTTTATTATCAAAAACTCCGATTTTCTTAGAATTTTTTTTTTATATAAATATTCCGCTTTTTCTGAAAATTCAACAGTTGAAATAAAATAATTATATTTATTTCCGATTTGATATATAGATATAATATATCAAAAGATATAGAAAATTATACGACGTAACTGCCATCAACCCTTCTGCATATCTACTTATTTTAGCTCTTAGCTTTTATCAGCAGAAAATAAGATATTTCTCGTTTTTACCCGTTTGTTCAATAGCTCATATTTTCATAATTCAGACGACGCTGCATTTTTATATCAAACATCGATTTTCATTTTTACCTGATTTAAAAGGTGCACGTTGCTATTCTTATTCACGCGATTTCACTATTGTTCATTGCAATTCTTATTTACGAGATTTAAAAATCCCAATATCGCGATTTGTATTGAGACGTTTTTAAAATTCTATGTAGAGATTCGTATTCATGCGAGTTTATCCAATGTCGTGATTCGTTTTTGCGGTTGTAATATCCAACATCTATTTTCGTATTTACACGTGATTTAGAAATTAGACTTTGGATTCGTATTCACGCCATTTAGAAATTATGCATCATTATTCGTATTTACGCAATCTGAGAATTTCGCATCATGATTTGTATTTTCACATTTTTGAAATTCAATATCGATTTTCATACAAGTGATTTCAATATCATGGTTTATATTCACGCGATTTTAAAATCCAAGATCGCTATTTGTATTCACGTGATTTTAAAATCCTTTATCTCGATTCTTGTAAAAAGTAAGTTTTCTTCTTGAATTAGTAACTATAAATGTGGCAGTTTTTTTATCGACGATTATTACTATATATAAGCATTACAACATCAGCGAAACTGGATGAGAATATGCTACTGATATTTTTGCTATAAATCACGTAAGATTTACCGCGTGAAAATTCAGCTTTTTTGACATTTGGCCAACCTCATCCCTGACTTTTAACTTTTAATCTTACCGAAATATGGCTCAACTTAATTGTTTCATTAATATTTACATAGAGAAACATAATTTTATTTATAGAGTAATTATATAAATTTATTTATACAGTTCAAAATATTAACAGCAGTTAATTTATACAGTTCAAATATTATTGCTCAAGTTGAAATATGTAACGAATTTTTCATTCGACACACAAGTAGTTAATGAAACATTAAGTATTGCTTCTATAAATAATTAAAAATATATACTAATAAACAGTATACTAAAAAACAATAAAGCTTTAATTAACTAAATGCTTTCAGGAAAAAAAGATATGAAGAATATATATATTGTATTTGAATTTAGTTTAAAGCAATTAAGGAAAATAGTGCCTACTATAACAGCTTTAAGGTAGAGACATGTGTATGATATTGCATCATTGGACAATCATTGCCGGATGATGAGTTCACTTAATGATTTTGTGTGAATTATATGATTAAAAAAATATTCATACATCTATTAAATTTTTTATTGATATATTTCGCACAAGTAGTTAATGAGATATTTAATTTTAATTATATAACTCTTAATATTTAAGTAAGTATGTTATGAAAGAAACAACGGACCACCCTAAATAACATTCGATCTAATGCTGTTACCTAATTAATTTTGATTGTTCAAGAGGGTGATCTCAAGTATGCTAATTATTTGGGCAAACGATATTTTATGTTACATAATCGGACAAAAAGCATACTTTCACTGAATAAACAGACCTTTTTTTCGGCGGATTCGAATTTTTGAGGATAGGAAAATATGAGAGATAGCTGCAATCTGGAGAATATAGTCCCAATAAATTTGTAAGGAGAGGGGTCGGAAGTTTGAGCTCCTTAATGTTAATTTTTAAAATCTTTTTCAAAATTCGATTTCTCAGGAACTATTCGACTGATTTCGTTCAAATTTTGTATTTTGTCATTTCTAATTGCACTTTTTAAAATTATGTAAAAAATTGCAATTGCAATTAAAAAAAAATTTTCGACTTTCAATAAATAAAATAATAAAAATTATAAATATTTACTAGAAGTTAAATTTTGCTTGGAGTTATCTTTAAATAAATGAATTTTTAAATTCGTGTAAAAAGTTCGCGAGACATGGGGAAATACGCAACCAGTAAAGTTGATATTAAAGGGACCCAACTTTGAACCTCTCTCCTGGCTAATTCATTGGGATCATATTTCCTAGATTGCGGCTACCACTTTATTTCGGAATTCGGGTATCTGAATCCGTTGAAAAATGACATGTTTATTCTGAGAAAGTACGTTTTTGAGTCTGATGTTGTAGCTTAAAATATCGTCTGCACTTACTAATTAGCACATTTGAGGTCATCCCCTTGAACCATTGAGTCTCACAACGTGAAGATCCGATCATTAGATCAAAAGTTATTTAAGGTGTTCCGAGTATTTTTTTCACGCACTGTATAGTAAAACAACAGCAAAAGAATAATACACGTAATATATTATTTGGGCCATCCGGAATCTACATTGAAATCTAACATATTTTGGTTTAAAATGGGAAGTAAGCGAATTTGAAAATTTACTTTTTAATGTCGATTGTGATAGAATTGTAATAGACAGCTGAGGGTTATTTCAACCAAAAAGTTCTCCACGTAAGCAAATCTTTCTCAATACTTGATCCATAAGTTTCCTTTTCTTCTGGATTGGGTTCAAAATTACAAGGCTACAGAGTTAACGTTGGTAGTATTAAACCCAAAAAAATTGGGTCGGATTTTCAACGACGGATATAAAATAAAATCTATATATATATATATATAAATATNTTCCTTAGTCTTCTAGATTGGGTTCAAAATTACAAGGCTACAGAGTTAGCATTGGTAGTATTAAACCCAAAAAAATTGGGTCGGATTTTCAACGACGGATATAAAGTAAAATGTATAATATAAACACACACACACACAAAAAAAAATTTTTTTCTTTATTAACATTTGATCTAATGGTCAGATTTCTCAACAATAAGACTAAATTTTAACCAGATCTGTAGAGTTAAGTGAAATGTTTCACTTTAAATGCGGAAATTTTAAAAAACTAAACTCTGAATATATATTAAATATATTCGCCAAATCCCAGAAAAATATTATTAATATTAATACTTTTTAGGATGATAAAAGATATTTTATTTTAAACTTTATTTTATATTATAACATTATAAGTAATTATATAGAAAATATAAAGCAATTCTATATTTCAAAGCAATGAAGAAATATATTTTAAAAGATATGTATTGCCCGATCCAAAGTTGCAGGTGTGACATTTACTCAAATTAAATTGGCTGTCAGTTAAAATATTTTAAAGCATTGGTTTATATTTGTATTGATTTTATTTGTAACCACTTACATATACATTCAAATAATCCTGCAAGTTGCCTGATATTTAATTTACGTTTTTAAAAAATAATTTCCATCACGCATTGCTGTTGTGATATGAGAAGAAGACGCATTTTCATCTTTACGTGCCAAAATTCTGCGAATTATAACAATTGTGTGAACTGTGTTTTTTTTATATTAGACAATAATATTTAAAGAAGTATTTAAAGAAAAGATAAAATTACTTTCTTAATTCTTGCTTGCGTCGGAAAAACTCGAATTTCTTTTGCGGGAGTAATTCATATGGGCAATAAAATAATGACCCACATACAAAGTAATTTTTTTATTAATACATTAATGAATGATATGCTTGTGCCGAGCTAAAAATAATCTGTAGAAAATCTACAAAAAAAAAATGCAGTTGACTGTGGTGATTTGGCCATTTCCGCTTCAGAATGTTTAAAGTGGAAACAATGAAAAATTACTGCAATTTGTAAACTGCAGTAATTTTGCAGTAGTACCAACTTCAAAATTTTTACTGTTAATATACAAAATGTCTAAATTTAGAGGTTCCATCTATCGTGAGCAATAGAAAATACTATAGTTTTTGCTAAAAAAAATTCTTCTTGAAGAAAAAGTTTTTGATAAAAAAAAAAATTTTCCCTCTTGAACAGGTGAATTAATTAGGGAGTATTGTACTCGTGAAAATTTCGTTGTGAGTATGTCGGGATTCGAACTCACAACTTGTCTGGCATGAGATTGTCCGATTAGCCCTCTCGGCTAATCGGACAATCGGCTCTCTGACAAGACTGATGTAGGGAACTAAATGGTTTCAGGAGGAGGGTCTTGTTGGCAAGGATAAAGTTTTTGTTAAATCATATTAGGGGAAAACACAGTTAATAAATTTTCTCAGAGTTACCAGTTTAAATAGCGTTATTTTATGGTTATCTAATTGTTTTGATTGTATACGATAGAATAACAATTAAATGAATTATTACTTAAGAGTGTTTTTTACCAAAAATTCCTCTCAGTGTAGATTTGAGTCCGTAAGTTTTTTATTTTTCCCTAAGTTTTGTTATTTTTCTTTTAAGTTTAATTTTTAAAAGCAAGGAGCTCTAAACAAATTTTTAAAGTAAGCAGTTTCATAAATCTTAGCCTCAGTTAGATTCAATTGAAAATACTATGAGCAATTATTTTCAAACTAAGTTATTTGTTTAATTTATAAAGCTTTAATTTCACAGAATAAAAAAAGTATATTGCGTTAAATTATCTAAATTTATTAAAGACAAATTTCTGAAACAGAGTGAAATTAATAAATTTTTGAAGGAGAGGTTTCAAGCTAAAAATTTGCATTAAATATCCATTTTCAAATTCAATTTTGTAAACTCTTTCGATATAAATTTGTTTAAAATCCAAACTTAATATCTGTTGTGATTAGACAAAATAAGTATAATTTTTTCTCTGCAATAATCTTAGCTTAGTATGAATTCGAATAAAAAAAATTAACTAATTAATATTAACTACTTACCTTTACTTTAATATTGTTTTTACTGTAAAATTTCTGCAAAAGTAGTTTTCTTAAGTCAAAAATAAATAAATAATAAAATTAGTAATAAAATTACTGAAATACAGAAATATTTAAATACCTTATTTTAGGCATATATTAAACTAATTAAATTGTGTCAAAATCTTACTTAAATGTTTTTGACGCTTCTGAATTATAAGTAATTATAATTAAATCAAGTATGTATTTTATACATTTGAGCTTTTATGAATATAGAAAGTGTACGTTATTTCCGTTATCAATATATATGTATAGAATTTGTACAGAATTTTTACCTAAATATAAGAAATTTTTAATCAAAAAGAAAAAAAAAGACATAAACATTATAAAAAGTTGATTTACCAACCTCAAACTCTTTCAATTTGACAGCAATGCAAAGTAACTGTAGTTTTTCTGCAGATTCATCAGAAAATATACTTCTGAAACAATAACTGCATATTAATTCAAATTTACTGCAGTATAATCACGGATTTTAAGTTTCAGCTTTTTCNAAATAAGTATAATTTTTTCTCTGCAATAATCTTAGCTTAGTATGAATTCGAATAAAAAAAATTGACTAATTCATATTAACTACTTACCTTTACTTCAATATTGTTTTTACTGTAAACTTTCTACAAAAGTAGTTCTCTTAAGTCAAAAATAAATAAATAATAAAATTACTAAAATACAGAAATATTTAAATACCTTATTTTAGGCATATATTAAACTTATTAAATTGTGTCAAAATCTTACTTAAATTTAAATGTTTTTGACGCTTCTGAATTATAAGTAATTATAATTAAATCAAGTATGTATTTTATAAATTTTAGCTTTTATGAATATAGAAAGTGTACGTTATTTCCGTTATCAATATGTATGTATAGAATTTTTACCTAAATATAAGAAATTTTTAATCAAAAAAGAAAAAAAGGCATAAACATTATAAAAAGTTGATTTACCAACCTCAAACTCTTTCAATTTGACAACAATGCAAAGTAACTAGTTTTTCTGCATATTTATCAGAAAATATACTTCTGAAACAATAACTGCATATTAATTCAAATTTACTGCAACATAATCACGGATTTTAAGTTTCAGCTTTTTCTAAATTTATGATTTTAAAGTGACCTTACTGAAACTGCAGTAATTTTGTAGACAATAGCCAAAAGTTTTTTTGAAATAAATTGATGATAAATTACTTCACATTAGCTGCAAAATAACTGCAGTGTTTTTACAGTTAAGATTGCACTACAGAAAATCTGCAGTTAACCCTAGAAAAACTACAAAATTACTTCAGTTCTGTAGAAAAACTGCAGTTTACTTTTAGCTGGGGAATTTGCAGATAGAAAAAGGCAGGTGGTATATAAAGACATTCGCCGTGATATTTATTCAACCATTTTATTCCGCCTAAGTTGTTTTAAAAAATCTAAGATTTTTTTCTTGCCTCTTATTTCGCATATCCTCAATTTTCAAAAAATCACTAGCTTTGGTTTAATGCTTTTAGTGTATTTAGTTTTATAACAAATGTGGTTTTTTGGAAAAAGAAAAAAAATCAGACTCAATTGTTTTTACATTTTACACCGGTCTTTAAAAATTTATTTTTTTTAATTTTTTTTTTCAAAACATTTATTTTTTCCCTCTTTCTTCATCTAAAGTTGCTGTTTTTGTATTGCAAAATAAACTACCGAAATTTATAATAGCACGCCACTTAAATCAGACGGTAATAATATTAATTTTGGTCATTTTCTGTTCATAAATGTTTTATTTCTTGTCTGCTGTTTTTCCCTTTACTTTTTCTCTTCCCTTCTATTTTATACATATTCTGCTTATTTAAGAGTATACTCTTAACTGTATACTCTTAGATGTATGTTTTCAGAAGTTGCATTTTCTAAATATATCAAAGTTTTTTAAAAAAAAAAAAAAAAAAAACTCTGAAGGGGATTTAAAATTAAATGAAATTGAGCTTACTAAACTTAGGGTTGAGGGTTCAAACTCTGTCAGAGTAATCGGAGCCATTATTTCACAACTCTCCTTGTTGAGGCTCAAGTGAAAATATAGTAACAAATAATACTATGACGATAATGAAGATTAACCTATTTGTTATCATATAGGTTATATTTTACAATATCAAATTTAAACAAAATCTTAATTTAATTGAAAAATTTCTTTTTATATGCCTAAAATGGACAAAGATTGAATAAACCATTTTGTCGCTTAAAAATCTATAGATTATGCATTCTTCAGAATAGTGATGAACGTTTAAATTTTGCTTTTCCCACTAGATGGTGGAACCAGGTGCTATAGTCAATAGTTAAATAAAGTCTCTAACTCACTGCAATCTAAGATATCAATTTACTACATTGTAAAATTTTGTTTTTATATAATATGCTCTCTCCTCCGATTGTTCTTGTTTTCCAGTGGCACCATCTATGGTCAAAAATTCAACTTTCTTCACACCCATACATAACACCCTCTTTATAAGATCATTCATTCATCAAAAAATCGTAATTTTAACCTGAACTAGAGAATGATCAAGCTTTAATACAATACCTCCAGAGGAATAATTTGTTATGGAAATATTTGAGGATTTTGTGACCCAACAGATTTAACGCACATCAGTCACTGTTTACTACACGGGTAGTCTTTGGTCGGCTGGATTCAAACTCTCGTTCTCACGAATATTCCTTGCTTCGGAGATCATCTTACTTATGAGGAAAACATAAACATTAAAACCGAAACAGTGAAAAAGCACCACCCCATTCATGTTCTGTATTTAATCTTTTGAAAGCGAAATATACAGCTTATCCGTTTGAAACATATTATTAGTTACTTATTATCGCAATACCGGTGGTACTGCAACATCATGACTAGCCAACACCCTCCAGGAAATTTAGTCTTCTGATGATAAAAATATTTACAACTATTCAGTTTCTAAACAGTTCTTCAACCGTCGCTCGAACAAAGAAACATAAATTTTTCCCTATGACATTCCCGGCCGCAGCACTATTTTCATCAGTCCAAATTCGTCTTTAACCTCAACTCGGCTTCATCTAACATACATGTAGCAAAGTTTGCAAATACAAATTATTTAAAAATTGTAAATAAAAATTTCATTTTGTTTAAATTTTGCACATGGTCTGGCAGTAAGATCTTTCCTATTTGTAGGGCACTGTGTGAGTTGTGTGATTACTTCTCTAATTTAAATTTTTTTTATAGATTTAAGATCAGAATAGGGATTATGATAAAAATTTAGTCTATTCTTTGTTGCCACCGCNTACCGGTGGTACTGCAACATCATGACTAGCCAACACCCTCCAGGAAATTTAGTCTTCTGATGATAAAAATATTTACAACTATTCAGTTTCTAAACAGTTCTTCAACCGTCGCTCGAACAAAGAAACATAAATTTTTCCCTATGACATTCCCGGCCGCAGCACTATTTTCATCAGTCCAAATTCGTCTTTAACCTCAACTCAGCTTCATCTAACATACATGTAGCAAAGTTTGCAAATACAAATTATTTAAAAATTGTAAATAAAAATTTCATTTTGTTTAAATTTTGTACATGGTCTGGCAGTAAGATCTTTCCTATTTGTAGGGCACTGTGTAAGTTGTGTGATTACTTCTCTAATTTTAATTTTTATTTTATTTTATAGATTTAAGATCAGAATACGGATTACGATGAAAATTTCGTCTCTTAAATAAAGAGCTAATCGTATTTCAAATAATGTTCAAATATTTATCTTATTTTTGTTCTCGATGAAAATGGTTAAACAAAAATCTAAATATGTACTAAATTTTATAGTATTTAGCTTAAAAGTTATAATTTTTTTTACATTTCCACTGACGATGCATATTGGTCTGTTCCACTACAAACTCGTGATTCATTTATTGGGTATAGTTTAATACTAATGACTGCTCACCCGCTTGATTAGTTTTCAATTCTTTGCTGCCACCGCGAAGTTTTATCGTTTTTTTAAACAATATATGCATAAGTGTTTTCGATAATATAGAAGAGAGAGGGGGACGATACTCAATCTCCCTTATAAGAAAAGGGATTTTTTTTTTCAAATTTAAAGGGGATTTGTCAATCACAAAACAATTTCTTCTTCACTTTGCAAATGATGTTTATTGAGATGAAATAAATGTAATTCTGACGTTTAACGTTATAAAATGTAACAATGTTGTTTTTTTTATAAATGTTAATTATAAAAAAATAATGAAAAACAAAAATAATTTTCAAAGTTATTGTAAATACAAATTGACAAGGCTTACAAATATTCCCCGGAAATCTTAGAAGTTTTATGTAAAAGATACGTGTTGCTTAAATGTTTAAAGATGGTTTTTTCTTGATAGGTGGACAAGACGCTGTTGCTCTGGAGTTCAACGGGTGGCTAGAAAACAAAGGTCAGTCCAACATGAGCGATTTTAAAGCAAACAATCCAACTTCAAAAGATGACACAAGTTCCATGACGAGGATGAAGTATCCCTTTCCGAAAAGTTTAAGAGTAGTTGATTTGCTATTAAGTAATGAAAACTTTATGTCAGTAATTGCATCTGATATAAAAAGAGATACAAGCTACGTTCTGCTTGATAGACATATATATCCCAGCGATTGTCTTTTAGCAGAGTTTTCGTGTAGAGTTTATAGCGAATGGGAAAGCTGTTCAAGTCCACTAGAGCAAGGTTGGGTTTTATTAACTACTGCTGTAAATTTCAGTGATGGCTATTTCGGAGCGGCATATTGGAATCCTAATTACCTACAAGTCGTTATAGCTCATAAGGGTGTTACATCAAACACGAAAGATATTTTGCAAGATTATCAAGGTATTTCGTCTAATAAATACACTTCTCAAATGAGTTCTGCAGCTACTTTTACTAATAATGTTGCTGAAAAACTTAAGAAACTAGTAAAAATGTTTTCAGTTTACTTGACTCTTTCTATTACTGGGCATTCAATTGGAGGATGGCTTGCACAAATCACTTCGTTTACTACCGAATATCTTACACCCAAATGGTTCGAGGAAGAGTTCTTTGTTCGAAGCGAGAAAGAAGGTTTTCACGCTCATACGGTGGTATTTGATAGCCCTGGCTGCGAAGAAATGCTGTTGAAGATGGAAAAAGATTTTATTGAGCGTTATGGTGGTAAAACTTATTTATCCTCGTTGTTAGATATCACAATTTATCTTTCTGCTCCAAATTTGGTGAATACTTTCAACTCACATCTTAATGTTGGCAGTTTATATCGGGTGTTTATTGAAGATTTACCAACAATCTCATCTAGTTGGAATTTTTTCAACTACACTCACGATGCTCACGATATTCACAAAATATGGGATGCTCTTGTTTTCAATGAAAAGAGGTGTTCGGCCAACAAAATAATGAAGATAATAGATTGGCCACTGGTAAAGGAAAGTATGGGTGGAATGGTAGGTAAATTTCTTTCGAAATCTTTGTCTTATAATCAAGAAGAATATGCGTACTTCCATAAATTAGCAGACTGTACTAATTATTATAATCCCCTCCCAGACGATAATGAATACTGTACTCTTCGTTATCAGGTAGAAGCAGTTGAAAAAGATGAATGTCGAGCCAATATTTTTACACAGTCTGAGTTTGACTTTCTTGTTGCTTATCAGATTTTAAAACCACTTGCAATACTATCAAACTCAGTAAAATTGTTTTTCTCGCTTGAGGAAAGAACTAAAGGAAAAATAACAAAAGAACAAGTAGAGAAAATATTGGAACATTATGAGTTAAAAGAGGGAGCTGGAAGAGGTGTCATCAAATGCTTTTCGGAAGGGGAACTGGTGAACTTGATTACGTGTGTCAAAAATATTTTATTTCTTTTTCCCAATATACACATTGAAATTAAAAATGAGTTGAAAAGTTTAAATATACATAAAAATGTTTATAAAAATAAGTCGAGAGAATATCTTCAATCTATTACACATATAGAGCTTAGAAACTCAATAATGGAAGACCTTTCAGAGTTCTTAAAGGATGACAGCTTGCAATTCCTTCAGATAGTTTTTGAAATGCATTCTTTAATAGGAATTAAAAAAATACACAAGTTCCTTCAAGAGACTGACAACGAATATCCAAGATGGGAAACTTTTTTCTTAAGTCTAGAGCAGCTTCTAAATTTAGAGCATTTCTTTCCACTGACTGGATTCTCAAAGTATGTAAATAAAGAAGATTCTGTGTTATTTGTGGTTGAGTGTAATCGTGATCCTAAAGAAGTGGCTACTTTTTTTAAAGATTTACATAGTGTTCTCAGAATTAAGCCTAAATTTAAATTTATATTAGTTACTCGAAAAAAGTTCAGCTTCGAACATATTTTTGAAAATGATGGAGAATTTTTCGTGGAGATTGTGGATAAATCAAAGATAAAATTTAGTGATATAACGGAGCATTCACAAAAGAGACTTTTATCGAAAAAAATTTATTTTCAAGGAGCAGAAATGAAACTCGGTAACTTAATCGAAGATAATACAAAACACATTATAAATGAAGAAACATTATTTAAGCTTATCAATAACGACATAATAGAAGTAGGTAAGGCACTTCCTGATTTATGCGATATTGAGAATGACTATATCGATCGTATATTTACACGCAATGTAAAAATTAAAGAAGAAATCAAGGAAACGTTTAGATTTTTTATTAACTACGACAAACAGGTGGATAAATCAAAATGTGGAGCAAATCAAGATATAGTGTTGATTTCTGAGTCTACCGAAGATTTTGATAAATTTTGTAATGAAAATGAAAATTACAATATTCATTGGCTTAAAGAAGAAGATAACAGATTATTATGGCAAAAATCTCGTGGTGCTCTAACTAGATTGCGTGAGTTTATAGATTCAAAGTACGTTTCTGAATATTGTGATATAGATGACCGTATAGTAATTATAAGTACAGAACCTGGAGCAGGCAAAACCACTGCATTAACCAAACTTGCACAAGAAATGAAAAAGAGCAATCCCTATTTATGGGCAGTGAAAATTAATTTTAATGATTTTGCATATAAGCTAGGAAGTACAGATTTTCATGAAGATAATATTTTAGAACTTTTACTCCATTCATTAAATTTAAATACTCCTCTAGAGAGAGATTTATTTATGCATAGACTTGCTACTACTGGTAAAGTGACCATATTATTTGATGGGTTTGATGAAATAATTCCAAAATACAAAGAGAAAGTTGTTGAACTATTAAAAGGTTTAAAGGACTCAAAAATAGAGAAGCTGTACATAACTACTCGTCCTCACACGAAAGATGCGCTGGAAGATACATTAAGTTTGCTATCGTATAGTCTAAAGCCCTTATCTAGAGAGGATCAGGTTGTGTTCATTAAAAAGAAATGGTCTAAAGTTCTGGACCCCATCATGACAGAAGAAAAATATTTGGAGAATTATGCGAGTAAGTTACTTAATTCGATATCGCAGCTTAATTATGATGAAAGTATAGAATTTACAGGATTACCATTAAATTTAACAATGCTGGCTGAAGTTTTTCAATGTAAGTCTGAAGACTGGCTGAGTGATTATAAAACAAAAGACTCAAATTTGCTTAACCTGTATAATATCTTTGTCAAAATCAAACATGATGTATATATTACACAAAATTTGCACTTTGATTTATCAAAATCAGGTGCAGTGTACAATGTTCTTTATGCCTCTTTTTTAAAAAAATTGTCTTTTTTAGCACTAAGCGCAGTTTTTTGCGAAGAAGACTTAAATAAGTTCTTAGAAAACAAGATAGAAAAAGTAGAACAATTTAAAAAACAGACACAAGAAGAAGGCTCTGTTGGTTTCATTAGCCATTTTGTTAATGGTAAACCGATCTTTACTCACTATAGTTTCGCTGAATTTTTTGCAGCATATTTTTTATCCCAGAAAAAGTATCTAAAGCATCAAAAAATAAGGAATTTTTTATGTGAACAAGTTTTCGGGAATGAGAATAGATTAATCTGCAAATTTTTCGATTATATGGTAGCTGATGATGAAAATGAATGTAAAGTACACATTGCAGTCTTAAACAATGACAGAAATAAAGTATTACAGCTATTAGAGGGATGCGTAGAGAAAAATTTTACTAATGCTAGAGATAAATTCGGAAGAACAGTGCTTCACTTAGCTGCAGCATATGGGTACCTGAATATCGTGAAACTTCTATTGGATAGTGGATTCACTGCCGATGCTAGAGACATATTTAAGTGGAGTCCCTCAAGGTATGCTGATAAATTTGGACATAAAGAAATTGCTGAATTTCTCAAACGCCTACCATAAACAAGGCTACCTTTGAATCATCAAAGACTATATTAAATTATAACTTTGGTCTATAAAAATATTGTTGAGGTTTTAGAGAATGAAATTGCTTGTTAACCTTTAATACAGTTCCTATCATTATGCTGCTCAACAGCTTATCAGGATCTTGCTAATTTTTAAATAAAAATACTCAAACTCGTTTAAAACATGCATATGATAGTAACCTTTTAACTGCGTGTAAGAATTTGAGCCTGTTTATCAGGAATCGGAGAAACAATGTCACCAAAGAGTAGTTCGTTTTAAAATCATTTATTGCGCGAATAATCTGAAAACTGAAAGAAAAAAAAAAGAATGCTATTTCTTTGTCTATCTGACTACGATACAGTTAGTTTAAAAAGTTTTAAAATCGTATTAATAGATAGAAGATCAAGTTTAAATGGTAGAAAATAAATTAAACTTAAAATTTGATATCCCACTCTTCAAGCAGTGGTTTTTAAGATGCAGTATTAAAAATCATTTAGAAGGTCGTTAAACAAATGTTTAAATCAGATGTAATTATTTCTTTATAATTTGTACATGATTTCGACCTATTAAGTGATTATTAAAAAAATTTCGTTTTGATCTTCACCACATAAATATATTTTTATTTAGCCTTTAAGTTGTACTGGGGCTAAACAAAAACGTAATAAAATATTCTACAATTTTGCCACGTTGTCTCTTTAGGTTATAAAGTCTAATTATATATTGTATTTATAGTAATTAAATTGTTTTTATAAATTAAAATCCAAATGACTCTAATGTATCTCGTAAGAATATTGCGTAAATTTGGTTAGGCTTTCCTGCGTTATATAAATATCTTATAATCTTCTGTATCATGCTACTGGTGTACACTAAGCAGCTAAATTTGAATTATGTTTGTATTAGTGTTAAAGTAATGTGAGGACAATATTGAAAAGTATATCTCAAGTATTAGCTTTTAATAATATATGATTGTTTCATGGAAACTGTTGTTAATAAGTGAGCCGCTCAGAAGCCAATGCGGTTAAGTCCATTTTTTGATATTTTCTGATTTTTGGAAATTTTGATGAAATAAATAATAATCTTCTTAGTTATTAAAGGATTTACTCGTTGGTTACTTTTTTCTAGGTTAGACAGCCCTTTTTTTAATAGCTTCTGAATATATTGTATAATAATTTCAGAAGCCATTGTGAATAAGTCCACCTTTTATCAATATTTTTTTACATAAACTTTGAAATAAAAATTAAATTCTTTTTCTTCTTTCGATATTTGTTGGTGACACTGAAAAACAAGAAATTCATAGTAACATCAGGGTTGCCAGACGTAGTATTTTTTCACCAAAAAAAGGGGTATGGTATTTTTCGTAGTATTTTTTTAAAATGTGGTTTTTATTTATTTATTTTATTTTCATTTCCTAAAAGAAAGAAAAGTGCCACTCTAGTTTTGAAGTAAAAAACAATTTTTGAAATAATCCAACAGTTTATTTTCTATTAGTCACTGTATCTAGTGATGATTGGGAAAAATAAAAGTTCGCTTATACTAGTAGACATAAATTTCTTATCTTTTTCAGCTGCCAAAAGGTATAAGTCATTTCAATAAATACTTACGTTTTTATTTACACATCCTGTACATATCGTGTTTTTTTACAGAGTTTACACCTCGAAAAAAGACTTTATACACTTTTCTAATTAAATTAATAAACCAAGAATTTTAAAACTAATGTATCAAAAAACATTAATTTTCTCAATTGTTGTGTTTTGGACTTAATCGCATTGGCTTCTGAGCGACTCAAGTAAGAATATATCATCATAACAATTCCGTTTTTTTTATGTTGGCTCATCATAAATCAGTCCAATGGGGTAACGGAGGTTTATAATAGTCCCAACATTTGATTTTTAAGGAACTATTCAACATGAAAAAAATCAAAACAAGTTGCTATTCTTATGTTGGACCATCATAAATCAGTCCGAATTCCTACATTAGGGGGATAGTTACTTAACTTGGTTACTGTCACAAAATGTAATGATTCATGATGCAATTTTTGATGGTTATCATAAGACTATGTTGGTCCATCAATGGAAAACCATCAAAAATTTTAACATTGGATTAATGAAGACGTATTATACATAAGAATGCGCCGAGGAATGTTCTAATTAACTTTCAGAAAATACTTCAATTAATGTAATAAGTGTACTTTGGGAGGGACATTCACTAATAAAGATAACATAAGTTTCCTTTGTGAACTTCTGCTATAAAATTGAAAGAAAGGAAAATAAAATCTATATTTATATATCAGATTTATTAAAGTATGGCTATTAACAAAAAAAATTTTATTCAAAAGTTAATAGATTTTAATTATCAATTTAATTTTTCTTGTTTCCATTTGCTTTACATCCGTAATTTTTCTTGTTTTTATACGCTTTGCTACCAATTTAACTTTCCACATTTTTATAAGCTTTACTATCAATTTAACTTTTCTTGTTTTTATATGTTTTTCTGATATCAATTTAATTTTTCTTGTTTGTATGTACTTTACTAAAAAAGTTTAGCTTCCTTTTTACTATGTGTAATAACGATCAGAGACTCAAAAAAGAGAGAGAGAAAGAGAAATTATGGATATTTGTGTACTTTTAAAAATCTTTATTTAATTTTGGCCACATAGTAGTATAAATATTCAAATAAATAGAAATGTGTTGCGAAGCTATATATGTCCAATTATCACCATAATATCACGTCACATAATCAGCTTTGTTTATCTGCTTGATTTTCATGTAATAGTTCTGATGTTTTCTCCGCTCCAAGTAATCTTCTAAAAAGTAAAAACAAATTTAGTGAAAAATTTATATTTGAAAATAGAGAATGTCCACTAAACTGGAACTTTCATACCACTTCTGCTATAGCTATAAAAGATGGCGCTGGGTAAAGTAAAATGGCTACGTTACGTAATAATTTATTTTAAAAAAAAACTACCGAAAAAAGGGGAATTACAAGGATCGATTTAATATGAATTGAGGTTTTGTGAGTATTAATGTTAAAGGGAGGGGGGAAACGCGCTTTTGCGATATCCTCTACCGTGTGGTGTAGCGAAATGATTTTAGAAGGGCAGGAAAATTAGTCATCACACGATCTAATCCGATGCTATGTACGTTGAAAATGAAAGTAAAGGTATCTTTTATGAACTTCTTTTTTTCTTTTCATGATTGTTTCGTTTTGCAATAAATCAACGATTCTCTGTTCTTTTGTAATTCAGTTGTTCATAAGGTCTTCGAGATAGGAACGCTAATTCCTCGATTCCGCTAGTTTGTAATGAAGAGTATTTTATCAAAGCACATAAACCACTTTATTATACTTAGACACCTCTTTTATAGCTATAGTTGAAGTTATTCGATAATTAAGAAGGTGTTTCAGACTTTATTGGGGGGATATACTGTATAAATAAAATATAAAAATTGGTTACGTGGCACTAGAGCTGCACAAAGGGATATTGGCGACTGTCTGGGAAACATCCCTGAGGATGATCCGAAGATATGCCATCGCAATTTTGATCCTCTGCAGATGAGCTCCCTTGGTATGGTAGCCCGGTGACCTGCGCACGAATACAAGCACTTAACTGTAGAACAGTTTAAAGAGGACCGATGCCGCGTACCCTCGATTACTTCGCAGGCTGATCAAAGTGGTCACCTTCCTGACCTCAGTTAGTGATGCTTGACTTCGCTATTGAATACAGGGAACCGTGTCTTTACGATCAGTCCACTGCGGGACAAATGTAAAATAGAAAATAAATTTTATCTAATTTTTTCAACTATATATATATATATATTTAATCACTGTCCTTTGTGCAGCTCTAGTGCGACTTAAATAAACTACAACAACAGCTCCACCAATATTAGTTTAAGTGAAAGTAAGTTAATACCCATAGCGCGCAAATAAAAGCAAAATTAAAGTTAATACCCATAGTACGTAAATAAAAACGAAATTAAGTTAATACCCATAGTGCTTAAATCCAAAAGGTATAAGTCCTAA
>NC_092209.1:71209796-71213297 GCF_043381705.1 Parasteatoda tepidariorum
TCCCTTACTTCTCCATAGAAATACTTAGACACCTCTTTCATAGCTATAGTTGAAGTCGTTCAATAATCAAGAAGGTGTTTCAGATCTTATTGGGTGAATATATTGTATGAACAAAATCTAAAAATAGGTTACGTTGCACTAGAGCTGCACAAAGGGATATTGGCGACTGTCTGGGAAACATCCCTGTGGATGATCCGAAGAGATGCCATCGCAATTTTGATCCTCTGCAGATGGGCTCCCTTGGTATGGTAGCCCGGTGACCTGCGCACGAATACAAGCACTTTACTGTAGAACAGTTTAAAGAGGACCAATGCCGCGTACCCTCGATTACTCCGCAGGCTGATCAAAGTGGTCACCTTCCTGACCTCAGCTAGTGATGCTTGACTTCGCTATTGAATACAGGGAACCGTGTCTTTACGATCAGTCGACTGCGGGACAATTGTAAAATAGAAAATAAATTTTATCTAATTTTTTCAACTATATATATATATATATATATTTAATCACTGTCCTTTGTGCAGCTCTAGTGCGACTTAAATGAACTACAACAACAGCTCCACCAATATTATTTTAAGTGAAAGTAAGTTAATACCCATAGCGCGCAAATAAAAGCGAAATTAAAGTTAATACCCATAGTACGTAAATAAAAACGAAATTAAAGTTAATACCCATAGTACGTAAATAAAAACGAAATTAAGTTAATACCCATAGTACGTAAATAAAAACGAAATTAAGTTAATACCCATAAAGCGTAAATAAAAACGAAAGTAAGTTAATACCCATAGCGCGCAAATAAAAACGAAATTAAGTTAATACTCATAGTACTTAAATAAAAACAAAATTAAGTTAATACCCATAGTGCATAAATAAAAACGAAATTAAGTTAATACCCATAGTACGTAAATAAAAACTAAATATTTTATATGAAATTCTACACCATAAAAAAAAAAGACTGTTAACTATACCTGGACATTTTATGTTGCTGGAATATACGCATTTCTTATCGAAGTAATCAAAGACCAGCCCTTCAGGACATTCATATTTATAGGCTCTGTTCCTTTGACACAGAAAGAAGGTACCGCACTCTGTTGGATGCCGAAATATTCCTGTTTCTTTCGGGCATGTCAAAACTGACATGATTCCAGGTGGAGCTAGTTCAAATACAATCACTTAATATTAATTCAAACTTTAATTCGCTTTATCTACTTAAATAAATAACTGTCATTTCATTTCAGCAGTGATAATTTTAATTACAAAGTAAAATTATTGATATAAACAAAACAAAAAATACATATATTGCCTTGAAAATATGCTAAATATTATTAAAAAGTAATTTTACCAACACATGAGTTAGAGATGATTTTATTCCTTTTTTAGAGAAAGGTGCAAAATTTTATATTTGCACGAGCTGAATGAATCGTACCACTTTTCACATTTACATTTTTATCAGACACAAATCACTGACAACAACAACAGCTCAAGGAGGTGGATAATGCCACAGTAGCAAGTCAACTTTTCAATATAGTTGTGTTCAAATTGAAGTGGGAGTTTCTGTGAAGGTAGGCGTGTCCACATCAGGTCCGGGTCACCAATGTGGGGACAGTAGTTATCGACAATGTCAACCTTTATCAATGAAAATGTATACCCCACTTAACCAGTTAAAGTGGCTTATATACTAGTCAATTGGATTTGCATTTTCGTAGTAGTAGTAGACACACTGCAAACAGTGTTATAAATTTAAAGCGGAGAGTATCGCTTTGAACAGGGAAAACTTTACTCCATCTACATGTTGATTCTAATGGGACAATAATGTACTTTTTTTTAATTTTCTATGAGCTGCACAATCAGTCTTCCCGATGAGCAGACCTAGTGCGCTCTCCAGAAGTGGTATCCACTCTTTCAAGACCACCACAATGGGTGAGATACCGTTGGCCATGTTATTTGGACGTCTAGTTTCTGCCACACTAGATGGCAGGCACCGAGACTCTACAGGGTAACAAAAAATTATAGGGATCATTTTCGAATGTTTTTATTTCCAAGATTTATTACATANGATGCTAAAGTGCACTAGGAATTTAATTTTGTCGGAAATGCCAAGAGCCAATAAGGCACCCCAGGGATCTTTTACTAGCCGCATAATCATACGACACGGCCGCGGAGGATTTTCTGAGAGACAATAATATTGGTGACGGAAAATTTGGAAGTAGCAGCGAAATTTAAACCTAAATTAAGGACTTCTTTGTGCTGAGATTGATAGAAGATAAATTAACGTAAGAATGTTGGGTAGTGGCTTGACACTTGATGAGATTGTTTAGTAACCGAAATCAGATTATTTAATGTTTTACTAAGATAACAGGAATGGGAAAGTCCCAATATGTTTGAGCGAGTTATTAAAAAAGTTCATAAATCAAATAGATGCATCATTCGCAATAGTTTCCAAGTTTCAAAATATTCCCTGAAGAATCTTTTAGTAATAAGGAGTTTATAAATTTGCGTATCAGGTATTGATATCCATCTCTTTTCTTATTAAGGTTTTGCACTGTTTCAATACTTTGTTCAAATTTGTTTCTCACGCTCTATTTCTTTAACTGTTAAGTATTACTATTTTAATGAAATATCTTAATTTTTAATCGTATCTAAAGAAGAAGTCATACAAGTATCGAATTTAAAATAATATCTACTTAGTTATAATATCGACATTTTCGAAGATTCAAAGAGCGATTTTAATTTCGAGGATTCAAGGAACAATTTTTCGGAAAAGTTCGATGTAGGAGTTGTAGTCGAAGGTTTTAACTACCATCTATTGGTCATTGTCCAATCGGCGGTCCCATCAGTCACGGAGAATCTCGATACTTTTTTCAATTGCGTACTAAATTATTACTTTTTTTTTCAATAAACTTTAATATTAAAGGGGGTTTTATCTTGAAATAAATGTCCTGTGGTATAGAACTGTCGTTAAATTCGAAAAAATATAGGCTAAAAATGTCATTTGTAAGAGACTTGCAACTCCACTCATTATAACTTGAAACCAAATTTACAGAATGTTTACATACAAAATGCTCTTAAAGCTACATATTAAAAAAAAAACATTTTAAACATTTTTATAGTCTGTCTAAGCTAAGAACTCCTCCCGACACAAAGTCTAAAGCCGTCTGGTGCTATGGAAACAAGATTGACGCATTTTAGGGAGGGTAGCTTCACTCAAGGACTAACACAATAGACCGAAGGAAAAGATTCCCTTTCTCTCGTCGACCCGACCCCGCACCCCTACTAGAAATAGTCATACCTCGTTACCATAGTCACCGCCATAGGTCTAGACGAATGACTGGAGGAGTTCTTATTTTAGACAAACTATAGTCTATTTTTGTTCGAAAAAGTTATATTTAACAGTAGGCCGTGTAAAAGTTATGACAAATTTTGATTTAATTTGTTCATTTACGTCGCACTAGAGCTGCACAATGGGCTATTGGCGACGGTCTGGGAAACATTAAAACTTTTTTT
>NC_092209.1:71213353-71239471 GCF_043381705.1 Parasteatoda tepidariorum
CTAAGATATTGAACTTTAGATTTAGCATTGGTATCAGATAGATAGATCCAAGCTTCATCAGTTGTAATGAACTTTCGCCATCTGTCCTTACAGAGAAGCTTGTAGAGAGGCCATAAGCGTTGCCTCCTAATCTGCACCGATCTCTCACTTAAATGATGACATTTAGGTTTTTTATGGCATTTTTTCTTCGACTTTTGTTTTAGTTGATAGCTTACAACTTGCTGACTCACGTTAAGAGCTTTAGCCATGCTTGTCTGTATTGGTGGATCCGGTTTTGATGTCATCTTATCAAGCTTCTGCAAATCTGATTTCTTCAATTTGTTTGGCTGTCCACTTCTTTTTGGTTTTGCATTATTTTGCATCGATCCGAGTTCTGAATTCTTGATGCGACAGATATGGCTGAGTGAAATCACAATACCTTTCCTTTTAAAATGGGTTTGTATAATCCTGTGGCTCCATCGAAGTTCTGAAAATGCTTGCACTAGACCAATCAGCTTTTTGTCAAATTTCTTCAAAGGCATTTTTATGATTTTATGAAATAGTATTGCAATTGAAAGTCTAATAACCGAGCTTTAGATCAGTGTGCTATACATGTAAAAAGGTTTTAAAACTTTAGTGGTAGATGACTACAAAAGTGATCCCTATACTTTTTTGTTACCCTGTATTTGGATGCTAAAGTGCACTAGGAATTTAATTTTGCCGGAAATGCCAAGAGCCAATAAGGCACTCCAGGGATCTTTTACATGCCGCATAATCATACGACATGGCCGATGAAGATTTTCTGAGGGACAATAATATTGGTGACGGAAAATTTGGAAGTAGCAGTGAAATTTAAACCTAAATTAAGGACTTCCTTGTGATGAGATTAATAGAAGAGAAACTAACGTAAGAATGTTGGGTTAATGGTTTGATACAAGGTGAGATTGTTTAGTAAGCGAAATCAGATTATTCAATTTTTTACTAAGATTATCTATATAACAGAAATAGGAAAGTCTCAATATGTTTCAGCCAGTTAATAAAGAAGTTCATAAAATCCAAAACTAAATTTATTTGACTCATTTAAAAATTTAATTAAATAAACATATAAATAGATTCTATGCATCATTCCTAATAGTTTCCTAGTTCCAAAATATTCCCTAAAGAATCTTTTAGTAATAAAACGTTTATAAATTTGCGAGTTTGCCTATGTATTGATATCCAGCTCTTTTCTTACTATTAAGTTTTCTTTGCACAGTTTTAATACTTGGTTTAAATTTCTTTCGAACACTCTATTTCTTTATCTGTTATGTATTAATATTTCAATCAAATACAGTCGAACTTCTATTTAACGAACTTCCATTTTGCGAGCTTCTCTATTTTGCGATTTTTTTCGAAGAAATAAAAACATTTTGGAAATTTTTTCGTAAAATAACTTCCAAATTGCGAAGTGAATTTTCTATTTAACGAACTTTTCTTTGAAATCCACTTTTCCTATTTCCCGAAATATTTCAAACTTAATAACGCATTTTATGGGGGAATTGACCCTGAATATACTTTCGCCACCGCTTTTAGAAAAAACAGCCAAATCCCTTTCCCGTTTTGTTTGCATTTCAAACGAAAACTCAGACAAAATTAACGGATTTTATCAGTAGCCATTAAACTTAAGAACGCATGTGGTAATTTATGTTTAAAATTACTTTTACGATAAATGCAGCTGTAATTTCATAAATTAAGCTACTTTTAGTTGAAAATGTATGTAGCATGTATTGGATAATACTTTGCTCTATTCCTGCTTTCCATGCAGATTTATTTTATGGTTAAGATTCATAAAAATAAATAGTAGATACTAGTTTACAAAATACAGGTGTATCAATCGCTATTTTAATTATGTCTAGCGTTTATGAATTTAAAACCTGTTATGTGTTGTTTAAGTATTTCAAAAGGTGATTTTTCTATTTAACGAATTTTTATATAACGAACTTTTTATCGGGATTTAGCGACTTCGTTAAATAGAGGCCAGACTGTATTTTTTTAATCGTATCTAAAGAAAAAGACATACAAATATTAAATTTGAACATTTACTTAGTTATAATATTGGCATTTTCGAGGAATCAAAGAAAATTTAAATCGAATATAATTTTTCGGGAAAGTCCGATATAGGAGTCGTGATCAAAGATTTTAACTACAGAGATCATAGCTTTAATTCTATTGGTCACTATCCGATCTGTGGTCCTATCAGTCACGGAGAATCTCGATACCTTTTTCAATTGCGTACAAAATTATTACTTTTCTTCAATGAAATTTACTAATAAACGGAGTTTTATCTTGAAATAAATGTGCTGTGGTATTGAACTGTCGTTAAATTCGACAAAATATAGGCTAAAAATGTCATTTAAGAAAGACTTGTAGCCCCACTCGTTATAACTTGAAACCAAATTTACAGAATGTTCACATACAAAATGCTCTTAAAGTTACATATAACAGTAGACCGTGTAAAAGTTGTGACAAATTTCTTGTAGAGTTAGGGCACATCATCAGGATTAAAATCGCACAAAAAATCATGCCTGGAAATGTCTTCATACGCGGCTAGGGGTGCTTACCCTATTATGATCTGTTCAGAAGCACGTAAGGAAACAGTTCTTAATATGAAAGCGCCTCTAGTGGCGTATGATGACATTCCCTGGCATGGGTTTATGTGCAGTTTTAATTCTGATGATGCTCCCTTACTTCTCCATAAAAGGTTGTAGCAACATTTATACGACTCCCTGTCATATATTTTTCGAACTTGTTCATTTCAACAAGAAACAGACTAAAAAGGTCATTTAAAAAAATCTGTCGCTTGAAGAGAGAAGCCGATTGCAGATTTGAAATCGGTGACGCAAAAATATTTAAGATCTGTTAAAAAATCTCATACAACGGAAGAAAAAAAAATTACTCACCGGTTTAATTTAAAATATAAGTAAATTATGATTAGTTAATTTGAGCTTATACTTATTAATTTTTTATAACCTTATATTTGAAAACAAAACAAAAAAAAAATCAAAATTTGGGATAGGGCCGAGCGCTTAATGCCTAATGATAAATCAGGTACTCTTAATAAATAAATTCTCAATTAGTTTATTGCTAAATAAATTTAGGAAGAAAAATGAAATAACTTACGTTTGCAGCCTACGACTTTAGGTAAATCACATTTTATGTTGCGTATATCAAACACTAAACCTTGTGGACATTCCTGAAGGTAGGCCATACCATTGACGCAGAAATAGAAGCTACTGCAATTGGCTTCATTTTCAAATATTCCATCCATCTTTGGACAGTATTTGCTTTTTGCATTCCTTCGAGCTAGGGAGGAAAACCAAAATAATTTGATTTAAGTATTACTAATCTACATCAGCGGTTCCCAATTTTTTCCGGCTACTATAACCTAGTCAAGTAATGAATTTATTTTTGGTGCCAAATTATTAGACACACTATGAGATTCTATGTAAAATCTTAATTGTCAGGTCATACTATGCAGCTTTATTGTTTTTACTTGACTGAAACCTGTTTGCACTTGCTTATGTTCGTGTATCAATTGATTTGATTAGCTGATATATTATTTAAATTTGATGATTAGATTATATATTATATAAATATGGAATATTTATTATATCCGGTAGAATTTAGTCCTAATTTCTAGACTCACTGTTATTTTTTAATAATTACATGTCTTGCAGGTGTGTGTACGCAATATTTTTATATTTAAACATACATGTAATGGATTTTTATTCAGGAGATTTTTTTATATACTTCCTATTTTTATTTATTGTATTGCATTACAATGTTAATCAATTGATAGATTAACGTAAACAAATACAAACCGGTTTCACCCGCTTAAAAAACAATAAAGCTGTGTTGTATCACCTAATAATTAAGATTTTACAAAGAATCTTATATTGTATCTAATAATTTGGCTCGAGACTGTACATGAGAAGGAAGAAAAAAAAGACAAATTACGATTTATTCAAAATGAAAACTTAAAAGAACTGTTATAAACGTTAAAAATGGTTTTGGAAAAAAACATATTTCTTTATTAAAGAACTTAGTTATTATATTTTAATAAAAAAATAGGAAAGCGCGATAGGGAATACTAATGTAATATTTTATAAGTACTTGTACTTTTCATAATTTGTTCAATATATTGTTATAAAAATATTATATTTTCCTTTCAAAAATGCTATGCCTACTTCATTTGTATAGTTCGTTCACCAGGAGTTGGCACTTGGCTCCACCTCCTCGGACGAAGAGTTCATTTCTGCGCGGGAGTAAGAGGAGAAATATCTCCGCGCTTCAAATTGAGACAACCCTTAATGCGCACCAACGCAAAAAGTGAATTATTTTTCAATCACTTACTTCGCTTTATCATCTGTTATTATACTTTTCGTTACTCTAGCTAATTAAATATATTTTAAAATTAAAAACTGCTGTTTTCCCAGCAGAATGTCTCAAAAAGGACAGACTACTTATTCTAAAGAGAGAAATATCAAATTTATGACATATTTAATGTTTAAAAAATGCACGTAAAGATTGCGAGATAAATATTTTGTCATACGATCGCCAAATAGCAACCTTTTTCAGGATCGTTCACATCCTTCTCCCGAAAATAGGGAAATAGTATCGTCGGATACCACGTGATGAAGGCGGAGCCAAGTGCCAACTCTTGGTGAGCGAACTATATTTCACTTGCCGATTTCATAAAGGCAACCGAAGCATTAAATGAATTATAGGATGGATCTAATAATCACTGGTGGTAAAAAAAATACCGACTGATCGAACCTCTTTAACTCTTCCACGGAACACCATTTGGGAATTGCTGCTCTACTAAATCAAAATCATTGCAATAGGTAATAAAGTAATATATACCTGATTGTGTAGGAGGGGGCTTAGGTTTTTCTTCCTTACCTGAAAATGTGTTTTTGTTATTAGCTGCAATTAAAATAAATAAATAGATAGTTTAGATAAATTTTAGTCAAATGCTATTTAATTGATACATTTTGAGAGCAATTGCAACAATGATAATGATATTCTTTCATTTTTTATCAATTTCCTCATAACTTTTAAATAAACATTACGACAAACTTATTGCGATATATACCATTAGATATTACCTGAGTTTTAATTTATAATTAATTTATTTTTACATCAATACGAAATTTAAAATGTTGGTGACAGTTATTAACTGGTAATTTAAATAAATAGATAGGGTTTAATTCTTCTGTGTCATAAAACAACCAAATAATAAAATGAACCAGAAAAGTTTTGTACAATTTTTGTGTCACATAACTTTTATTTTTATAATGTTGTCAAATTTATATCAATACATCGATTAGAAAGTTGAAATTTAAACATTTTAGGTAGNTAGTAAATCTCTATTGTGTCTATTTAATTGATACATTTTGAGAGCAATTGCAACAATGATAATGATATTCTTTCATTTTTTATCAATTTCCTCATAACTTTTAAATAAACATTACGACAAACTTATTGCGATATATACCATTAGATATTACCTGAGTTTTAATTTATAATTAATTTATTTTTACATCAATACGAAATTTAAAATGTTGGTGACAGTTATTAACTGGTAATTTAAATAAATAGATAGGGTTTAATTCTTCTGTGTCATAAAACAACCAAATAATAAAATGAACCAGAAAAGTTTTGTACAATTTTTGTGTCACATAACTTTTATTTTTATAATGTTGTCAAATTTATATCAATACATCGATTAGAAAGTTGAAATTTAAACATTTTAGGTAGAGGCTATGTAATTTATACTCAATTTCGAGAGTTATTGTATCAATGATAATAATATATTTCCATTTGCATCAATTCTGTCAAAAATTTTGAATAAACCTTAAGACTAACTTATTGCGACATTTAATGTAAAACTTTAGATATTGATTGTGTTTCGATTTAATTAACTATTTAATTTTTACATAAATCCAAAATTTAGAAGGTCTGTGGTAGTTCATGTTTGAAAAAGTAAGATAGCAGCTTTCTGGATTTTTTTATAACCCTTGGACGCAGCATTTTTGTTTATTATATTCTTCATATTTTTTTTCATTTTTTTTGCATTAATTTCAGGTTAAAATAAATGAAAAATATTATATTTAGCATATTAATAATTTATGGTTATAAAAAACATCATGAAATACTGCTTTTTTTTCTGCGTTAAAAAACAAAATCTTCGAAACACGTCTCACTTCCTTGCAACTTTTCAAATTTGCACTTATTTGCAGTATAAATTTACACTTATTTGCAGTCTATATCTAAGAGAAATTCGTCATTGAAATTTCTTTAATTTACAAATTCATTTGGTGATAATTTTTTTAATTTAAATGAAAAAAAAATTCTAACTACATTTTTTAGATTTTATATATTAGTACAAATATAAGTCCGATAATCTAACAGATTTTTTTTAATAGCTATAAGACTATTTTTAAAAATTAAAAAATACCAAATATATTGTTGCTTGTAATTAGAGCTTTCGAAAAAAAATATATAATAGGGACATCTATGCCAAAGGGTTAATGTGTTCAAGTTATTATATAAAAACTGCACATAGTTTTGTAAACCTTTTTTGTTCTTAGTATGAGTGAATAATTATGTCTATTAATTTATTCAAAGCATCGTCAATTAGAATATAATAGTTTTTGCTAATTTTTTAAACTTCTTGTACTGCCAAAAATCTCATTAATTTGACTAACACAATGTGATGTGTTTTCTATAACAAAATATAACTAACTAAATATCAATTTTTTCTCATTATTACTTTTACCCAATAAACCTACAAGGCAAATAATACTCACTTTTGCAATTAGCGTATTTTGGAAACGTGCATTCAGTTTTTTTACTATTGAAATGTAATCCTCTGGGACACTCTTGCAAATGATATTCACCACCATTGCACATGTAGAATGTGCTACAATTTGAACTGTTTTGGAATATTCCAGTCGGTTTGGGACACTGTTTGCTTGGAATATATTTACCTGGAATGGATATATACATTAAAAGTACCTATATTAATTAGTAAAATTATAATGCGAAGGATTATTATACGAATACCTCTTAAAACAAGGACTATTTTACTTAGTTTTCTGCGTAAAAACAAATAGCACACACAGACCCTAGCCAAATTATTAGACTCATTTTGAGATTCTATGTAAAAATTTTATTATCAGGTGATACTACTTACTTATCAGGTGATACCATTTATTGTTTTTACACGACTGAAACCGGTTTGCACTTGTTTACGTTCGTGTATCATTTGATTTAAATTAGATAATTTATAATATAAATTCGATGATTGTATAAATCAGACGATATATTACATAAATATAGAATATTTATTATTTCAGCTATTATATTAGTATATTATAATAATTAAACCAAATTATTAGACGCACTGTGGGTTTTTGATAATTACATGATTTGCACGAGTTTGTATACAGTACTTTTATTTTTAAACATACATGTAATGGGATTTTATTCAGGAGATTTTTATATACTTCCTGTTAGTATTTATTTTTAACGTATTGCATTACAATGTTAACCAATTGATACACGAACGCAAACCGGTTTCAGCCGTGTAAAAACAATAAAGCTGTATAGTATCATCTGATTAATTAAGATTATCCATAGAATCTTATAGTGCGTATAATAATTTGGCCACGGTCTGCACATGCATAGAATAAAAGTTAAAATAGAAATACTAGATAGAACAAATAATTGTCTTACACATGGAACACGCTTAACCACTGTTAATAGTTTTAAGATGTTTAAATGAAGGGTGTTCTTTAAGACCGCCTTTAATATGTGCTTTTAGAATCCTTAAGAAAAATGAAGGTAAGGTATACATTTTGGGGATTGAAAATTAATCTAAGCTAAGAAGAATAAAAACACTATCGAAAATCTGACAAATTGCTGTACAAAAAGATGGATTTAATAAACAACAAGACAGGTATGATTACAAAAGAGTTGAAAGAAGATTACAGTATATTCTAGTGTATAAGTCGACAATTCAAATTCCCAAAATTTTACGGAAATCAGGGGGTTGACTTATACAACGTTAATAAAGTCGGATGTAATTATATTATGTTATTATGTCATAATATATTATGTTATAATATTAATGCATCATAAACAATGAGATAGATATGAGTAACTCTGTTCAAATTTACTCCTTTTAAAAACTATTTTAAATTTGCTATGTACGATTTATTTTGCATTTTCTGTCATCATATTTTCATTACGCATAAAAAAAGATTTCTCTGTTTTTCATTTGAGGGTAAATATATGAGAGAAATAATTTTAACTTGAGAAAGTTTGCGGGCAATAATTTTTTTACGTTTTTCAATTTTAAAAATTTTTTATATTTTGTTTTTTTAAGTGGTTGACTGATACACTCGATGTACCAGAAATATATCTGAATCAAATGTAAGAGTTCATTTTATACAACGTATCGACTTATAAACACTTTCTACCTCCAATTAAACCTGTTATGACATTTATTAAACGCGCCTTCTTTAATTCTCATTTGTGAGATTTTGACAACGTTTTCTTTTCCCCTCTTGTTTGCAGATTAATTTGCAAACCCCTAAATGTATACTTTTTTGCTTTCAGTTTTGCTAAGTTTTTTATTTTTATTATAACCGTCGTTGAACAGCAAACCCAATTTTATGGGTTTACGACTACTAATGTTCAACTCGTAGCCTTGTAATTTTGAACCTAATCCAGAAGACAAGGGAACTCCTGGATCGAGTATCGGGAGAAATTTGCCTTCGTGGAGGATTTTTTGATGGAGCTAACCCGCATTTGCGTTACATGGAGAGGAAGACCACTAGAACCTCCCACAGTTAACCTGTGGCAAAGGAACTCTAAACCATGATCCGTCTACCACGGAGGATATTTCACGTCAGCACTGTGGTCGGTGCAAGCCGGATGCGGAATTCGACTGGGATTCGAACCAGGTTCGCCGGTTTGGAAGGCGAACGCTCTATCCCCTGAACCATCGCGGCTCTTTGCTAACGATTGTAAAAATATATATATAAACGGCTCTTTCTGAATTACTTTGTATAGGAAAATAAATATTTTAATATTATGGAAATCGGATTGTTTGCAATGTAATTACAAATTTTTCTGATATTACTGAATTCTTCAGAGTTCGATCTTTTGTTTTGATTTTTTTAATATCAAAACTGTAAAATCAATAAAATCTTGACTATGAAATCTTTGGTATAAGCCGATAAAATGCAGTTTCATTAATATCGAGATAATATAGCTAATTCGTGGGGGAACGGTTTATTATTTTCTAAAGGTTGAATCAAGAGGAAAAATAGGTATGGATATGTATATATGAGATAAACAAACTTTCCTTGACTACCATAACCTATATTAACATTTATAACATATATATTTGACCTTAGTAAATCTCTATTGTGTAATAATACATATCTTCGACCTTACGATTAAACGGATTTTAATAAAAAATTTCGAGAAAGTTTAAAGTTTATACAGTCAAACCCCGCTATAGTGAACTTTCAAGGGACCGAAATTTCGGCTCACTATAACCGGGAGTTCACTATTTCCGTTACGCAGGCAATTTAACTAATGATTCCCAAACTTCTCCCCTTTATTACACATTATTCAAATAAATGACTGAAAAACATTATGTGGTAGCAAAAATTCTGCTATTTTTCATCAATCTTCATCTTGCGTACAAAAAAACAAAAAACAAATTTGTAATCTTTAGCTGATGAGCAATCCTCAACATCAGATAAGGAAACACTTCCCGACTCTCAGATAATTTTTCCTGAATTTCTGTTATTCTGCTTTCTAAACCTGTCTAACCTGCCATTCGAGCACATAAAAGTAGTTTCATAAAATCTCGTAGCAAATTCATCGACATTTGTCCAGATAGTGGAAAATTGCGGCCTCTTCGATTGGTGAACCACTTCAGTAATGCTTCTTCAGCATCCTTGTGATCTGCTTTTCTCAACTTTTTTCTGCCATCTAAATTTTTTTCATGAGCAGAAATTATTAATTGCATATTTTCCCATATGTTACAAGCTGCAGATATGGTTAGTTTATATTCCCTGAAAATATCAGCTTGACTGCATCCATTTTCAATTTTTCTGATTATGCCCATTTTATCATTAATGGAGAACGTTTTACGTTTACTGCTCGCCATAGTTAAATTTGAGACACTTGTTTGCAGGATTTTTTCAACTGAACTGAGAGCAGGAAGGAGTTGAAATGAGGGTCTTATCAACACATATTAATGCCCTACCCTTTGACCAATAATGAATAATTACTCATTCCCTTTGATAGAAAATGCATAGTGATCCCACTGACACCTTAAAGGTGGATCATCTGCCTGAGTTGGAAACATCTGTTTGGTTTGTTTAGGGATGGGAAAGTGAGATAAAAGAAGCAAACAAGAAAAATGATTATCGCTACATTCCCCTCTATAGATGGTTCTGAAAATCGGTATATGTATTTATTTTGAAGTAGAAATTTCAAAATTATTACAAAAAAAAATGGAGAAAAAAATTCTGTCGAAGTCAGAAAAAAGTTTATTACATCCAACTTCCTCACTTTTTTAGTTCACTATATCCACACAAAAAATAACATTATGCGTGTATATCAAGGCACGGGACCGAACATTTCGTTCACTATATCCGGGAGTTCACTATAAGCCGTGTTCACTATTGCGGGGTTTGACTGTACTTCAATAAATGCTCAATTCGAACATCCTTTTTTAAGTGACATGTTCAACTTCCTAGCCTTGCAATTTTGAACCCAATTCAAAAGACAAGGGAACTCCTGGAGAATTGGGAGAGATTTCGCTTTCGTTGAAGACTTTTTGATGGAACTAAAACGCATTTGCGTTACACGGAGAGTAAAACCACGAAAACCTACGGCAAGTTACTTTTTACCCATGATTCGTCTACCATTGAGGATATTGTATATCAGCACTGTGGTCGGAGCGAGCTGGGTGCGGAAAAGTTATCGCAGGGATTCGAACCCGGTTCACCTCATTGGAACGCGAGCGTTCTATCCCCTGAGCCACCACGGCTCAAATCAATTTATTTTACTTTATTTTATATCCGTTGTTGAGCAGCCGACCCAATTTTGGGTTGATGACTACTAAGCCTTGTAATTTTAAGCCCAATACAAAAGACAAAGGAACAAGTATTGTGAGAAATTTGTCTTCGTGGAGGACTTTTTGATGGAACTTACCCGTAAATGCGTTGCATGGAGAGGAAAATCGCTGAAACCTCCCACGGTTAGCCTGACGGCAAGGGGACTACTTCTAGCCAATGATCCGTCTACCATTGAGGATATTTTGTGTCAGCACTGTGGTCCGTGCGAGCCGGATGCGGAAATCGTAACGGCCAGTCATCGCTTTGATTCAAACTCGGTTCACCTCATTGGAATGTGAATTATTTATCTCCTGAGCCACTGCGGCTTAAGTTAATTGATTGAAAATGTACAATATACATCCAGTTTAAAACTTGCCACCTTGGTTAGTTTTTAATTAGTAAAATTCTTAGAAATCGCTCAAACATGCTATGGTTTCGGAGTTTTTTTCCTTTTTTTTTTGATGGAGATCTGCGGTGTTTTTTTTTTTTTCCTTTCTTTTTTTTCTTTTTGTGTTGATGGGGTGATGATCTGCGGTTTTTTTTTTCTTTTGGTGGTGATGAAGTGGTGATCTTCGAGACTAAATACTTTCGACATGGTGGTCCTTGAAAATCAAAAGATTGGCTACAATGGCGACAATAAAAGGTTCCCAATTCTTTTCAGCTACAGAACTCTAAGCAATCGAACTTCTTTTGGCTTATTAAAGAGAGTTCATTAGCAAGTGTGTATATGCTAATAGAAAAAAAAAATACACTACAAATTAATTTAGGTACATTTAATGTGAAATACGAAATTATTTTTATTGTTTCATCAATAATTGTCTTAAAATTAGATTTTATGTTAGGTAGTTGAATTCCCTAGTCTACAGCAGCTTCTAGCTTAGTAGTTTTTGACATACGCATAAATCAATTTTGAATACAATTAGCTGAATCACGGTTACGGAGAACACTTATAAACTGTGATAATTTTTATCAAAAAAATTAATTCTTCATTCTTGAAATTGAGAATTTTATTTTGAATTTTAAAGTTCGTTGGGAAACACTGATGCAATCATCTGTAAATGCATGTCATTTTAGTAATCCTTTCAATATGTTGTTTTTGCAAGAAAATATTTTTTTATAATTGGCCATTTCTTTTTATTGACATTTTACTAATATAATATCATGAAACTAACAGTTGGGCTGAAAAGTTCGTTGACTGACACATAGATGGGGCTATTATTATTAAATATCTATGATTTTTAGTTAGTTCTAACCTTTGAAAGACACGTGTATAAATTTGACAACTGTCGTCGGACTATTAGTTTGTGAGATATAGTATTTTTAGTAAAGCAACTTTTGTTAGTTTAAAAACAATGGATAAAAAGGAATTTCGTGTGTTTTTAAAGCATTGCTTTTTAGCGAAAAAAATACTCTTGAAGCCAAGGCTTGGCTTGGGAAACATTATTCGGACTCTGTACAAGGAAAATCAACCATTGAGCAGTGGTTTGCTAAATTTAAACGAAACGAAATGAGCACCGACGACGATGCACACAGTAGTCGCCCCAAAGAGGCTGTTACAGACGAAAACATCAAAAAAGTCCACAAAATAATTTTAGATTACCGTAAAGTGAAGTTGATCAAAATATCTGAGACTCTAAAGATTTCAAAGGAACGTGCTGAACATATCGTGAATGAATATTTGGGTATGCGAAAGCTCTAGGCAAAGTGGGTGCCGCACAAGCTCCCAATTGGACAAAAACAACAACGAATTGATGATTCTGAGCTGTGTTTGAAGCTGTTTAATCGTAATAAACCCGAATTTATGCGTCAATATGGGACAATGGGTGAAACATAGCTCCATAATTTCACACAGGAGTCCAATCGACCGTCAGCCGAGACGCACCAACGAACCAACTGCACGAGACGAACCAACTCCAAAGCGTGGAAAGGCGCAACAGTCAGCTGGCAAAGTTATGGCGTCAGTATTTTGGGATGCTGATGGTATAATATTCATTGACTTTGTTGAAAAGGGAAAAACCATCAACAGCGACTATTACATAGCGTTGTTGGAGCGTTTGAACTACGAAATCGCAGAAAAACGACCCCATTTGAAGAAGAAGAAAGTGCTGTTTCATCAAGACAATGCACCGTGTCACAAGTCAATGAAAACGATGGAAAAATTATATGAATTGGTCTTCGATTTACTTCCGCATCCACCGTATTCTCCAGATCTGGTCCCCAGCGACTTTTTCCTGTTCTCAAACCTCAAGAGAATGCTTGCTGGAAAGAAATTTGGAGCTGATGAAGAAGTAATCACCGAAACAAAGGCCTATTTTGAGGTTAGAGACAAATCGTACTATTAAAATGGTATCGACAAATTATATGACCGCTATAATCGTTGTATCGCCCTTGAAGGAAACTATATTGAATAATAAAATGGATTTTTTTCTATGTTAGCCTACGAACTTTTCAGCCCAACTGTTAACTTGAATATTAGATAAAAATTCGATTATTGGTTGGGCACAAATCTATTAGAAGTTACAAAACTATTTACAAGTTAAAAAAAGAGTTCCAACTCACGGAGCCCTTGTGTCCTTTCCACGGAAACTTAGGGTTACGCGGAACCCCTTTCGGGAACCGCTGAAGTAACATTTCTGATGACAAACCTGGAATTTTCTTTTTCTGCCAACACCAATTTGATCTTTCATTCGAAATTTTTCTCATAAATTTGGTTAAATTGAAGGCTAATCCAGAGAAAATCAAAAACCATCTCTACTTTCTATACTTATTAATTTCCCTAATTAAATAATTAACCAAATATTTTGTAAATAAAGTAAAACTATTTTAATTTGACGGAAAGGTTCTGACATTATTTTTTAGTTTGAGTACAATTAAAGTGTTCATAAAGGATTTAAGAGATTCCAAAAGTGACATTTTACTTCAAATTAATCCTTAATATTGTTTCGAGAGAGGTAGGTGCAAGCATCTGCAATTTCCATTGGATAACATAATACTTAGAATCATCTTATTGGCTATACAGGAGTTCTCTGTTACTTTCTTAATCAGTCTGAAATGTGGCTAATCATCATATCATCCCAAGTGCTTATGAATTTTTTATTTATTATAATATTATACGAAAATTTTAATTAAAAATAAGTAATTCTTAGAAGAGATATTAAATATCTAAGTTAAATACAGCTCAGAGTTAGAGTATTTATTGTTATTTTTTAATTAAGGCATATTTTTGGGAATTCGAACTTAGGATATTTTGTATTTTTAACCTTTCCCCTTTATGTTCAAATTACTACAGTTCTTCCGAATAACTTCTTTGTTTTGTCTTTTGAGTTTTTCTGCAATATAATACCGCCAAAACTAAATATAGCATACAATAATTCTTAAGAATATAAACTACAATTATAATCTAGATCAGTTTAAATTTTAGAAGGCGGTTAAAGATTTTAAACGTCAATTATTCTAATCATTTTACCTCTAGTTATTTTTTAATGATTGAAGGTTATTGAATGTGATTGAAGAACGGAATGTTCTTCAATGCTTAAAAATTAATAAAAAACAAAACATTTAGAAAATTTTCTTTATTTCATAAAAATCATCCAATTAATATAAAACAATTCTGCACTGTTGCATAATTATATTGAAATACAATTCTCATTCTCAAAAATATTCGTCACAATTATGAAATAAGTTTCACTTTAATAAACAACAACATTATGCAATGTTGGTAAAGTGTTTTCACACAGAAATAAATAAACAGAAGGGCATCTATATGTACACATGGAATAATAAACAAAATTGTTAAAAAACATATTCAATTTTTTAAAATTTTTAAATTTAAGCAAATTTTAATATATTCTTAGAAGTACTGAGAAACTTTGAATTCTAGTTTAAAACCATTTGTAATAAATTAAAAAAAATTACATTTAAATTTAATGAGAATATGAAAAATTTAGATTTAAAAAAACATTTTGTACTAAAAATGTATATTTAAATGTAAATCAGTACATGCATTAATGTTCAGAAATTAGTATTTAAGTGAGAGAAATAAAACATTATCAGAAACTGACGAACCATTATATGGATCGGTCAGAGCAAAATTCAGTTTATTTGTTGTTTGGAACTAAAATGTTCGGAAATGCTTCTAAGCTTTATCCTTAAATAAACTGAAATAACCATTCAGATATCTGTAACATTTTTTTTCTCAAGTAAATATTAATTTACAACCCCTATCGAAAATATTTTTTACTTTATTTTTTTTTTACAGTGGTTTTAAAATGTACATTAGAATGATAATTATGGAACATACAGTGAAAACACATAATGGGACATGTAGTAGAACTCTTTCACAGAATTCTCAAAGTGTATTTTAAAACAGTAGGCAACAAGATTTACCACCTTCTAAAAATTTAAAATGACCTAAACCCATTTCTTACAACATGAAATGTAAGTTGTTTTGAAAAACTAAGACGAAAATTACATGCAGTGTAAAGTAATAAGTTAAGGATTCTTAACGTAAAATTCTCTGCATCTGAAATTTGACTGCGAAAATGCCAACTACAAAATAAATGTTTCACGTAATTTATTTTTTTAGCATTTACAAGCATATTTTACGAACAAGAAATGAAAATCTTCAGTAATATGGTGCGTTAGAATGACCTGACACAGAAAATTGCTTAAATATATTACTCGCTTGGCGTCATTTTGACGGCAATACCCTATAATGGAAATTTTTTTTACTTCTAAGAGAATAGGTCAAATAAAGTGAATTAATAGAAATAATCAGTCTCCAAAAAAGGAAATATCGTAATAAATAAAAATCAATAAATTAAAACAATACAGTTTTGGGACTCATACTGTTAACTAGAATGTTATAAACATAGAAAACTGATATTAAATATGTACTATAAATTATAAAATGATACTTGCTAGCAAAACGCATTCTTTCTGACACCTTGCATAAAAAATACATAATTTTCTGCAATCACCACTGTTTATATTGTTTCAAAATCCGGTTTTTAAAACAAAATATATATTAAGGGGTCGCAAATAAAAACTGAAGAGGAAAAAAACTTATTCAAAATATGACGAATCACTTGTGAGGAAGGCAAAAAGCAAAACTAGTTTGATTGCTAAATGAAATTCGTTGGTATGACCTCTTTTCAATTTCGTTTTTTTTCCCTGTTCCGCCTCCTCAATAGTGAACGGTCAGATTTCAGATCAGTTTCTTTCCTCATCTTAAATATCATTTAGTGACACCCAAAGTGCATATAATTTTACTAAATTTTCGGCAGCAGTTCTAAATAAATATTTTAAGAGCGGTCATTACTAAATACCTTATGTATCAAAATAATTAGCATTTACCAACACTGTCCCCCGAGATGTTCGTTACATGCTTTATATCCCTTTGATACAGAATCTTTATTAAAAAAAAATTTTTTCATAATTACTTTTTCATTATTTTGTATTAATTTATGATTATGAAATACAACATGAAACACCGGTGTTGTTTTCTGCATTAATTATAAAATCTTCCAAACAATAATTTTTTTAAATTTGTACTTAATTGCAGTTATTTAGATCTAAGAGAAACAGTTATATGTCATTGAAATTTCTTTAACTTACGAAATACATTATTGATAAATTTTAAAATAGAAATTTTAAAAAATTCTGAACAATTTTTTATTTAATATTTTAATATAAATATAATTCCGATAATCTAACAGATTCTTTTTAGTAATTGTTAGACTGTTTTTTATAATTAAAAAATGCCAAAATATATATTTTCATGGAATTAGAGCGTCAGGAAAAAAATATATAAAAGAGACACCGGTGTCCATTCTGCGAGTATTAAAAATATAAAAGAAACCTTTTACTTATGAAATACGAGCCTACTGCCACAATCTACGTCTTTTTCATAAGCACATGAATGCTTAAAATCGTCGAATAACAAACCCGGGGGACAGGATTTCAGTTTTACCTCTCCGTCATAACATTGGTAAAATGATTTGCAATTTTCAGCATGTGCAAATAAACCTCTTGCCTTGGGGCAAACAGACTTGACACTTGCCGCAGCTAATGCCTTCATCTCGTCGTCGTCATTATCAGTTCCGCGTGATTTAGAGCTTTCTATGTACTTTATAATAACAGTAGGTTTCTTATGATCATCATCTTTATAATTACCTGATTTGTCTTTCTTTTTTCTTTTGGCTGAAAAAGATTTTAAAAAAAAACAAGCTATTATTTTTCACAAATATAAAAAGTAATATTAAACATAATTATGTATTTTTAAAAGGGAGAACAAAATGAATGAACAAGTACAAAATGTAATATGCAGGATGTTTCTTAATCATCACCCTTAATGTTTATTTTTAGAATCCTTGTCAGAAGCGAAGTGTTTAAAAATAGGCACGTCCACGGTCGCAAATTGATGTTTATGCAAGCAAGAACACAAAGAGGTTCTCAAAATCAAACTAATCGCTATAGAAGACGATAGAATTAAAAACATCAAAACCTAAAAAAAGTTGTTTCTGGAAATCAACTTTCTTATCGGAATCATACAGCAATCAAAGAGGTTTTGATTTTTTTTAATTCTCGGCTTCTCCATTAAGGATGCGTCATGTGTTAATAACTGTTTTTGCTTTTTCCCCTGGCTTAGCTATTAAGTTCCTATTAACAATATATTACTTTATTTTGTTGTTATTTCTTTTTTCATTTAAATTCTCAGCAAGAATTTTAATAATATGAATTAAGGACAGTGGCTACAGGACACCCTAACCTGTATGTGAAGAACAGTGTGCAGAGGCTGGAATTGTGGAGGGGGGGAGAGACGGCAGGATACAAATCCATAATCCGGGAAGAATCATGTTTCTCCACTTGATCTTTTAATAAGAACAACATCTACAAGTTAAGTAAATTGATAGCCCAATATTTTAAACCAATTGATGCAATGTGTCAAAATTAGATTTGACTTTATTTTACTTTTATTTTAACCGTAGTTAAGCAGTCGACCAAATTTTGGGTATACGACTACAAATGTTCAACTCCGTAGCTTTGTAATTTTGAACCCAATCCAGAAGACAAATGAACTCCTGGATCAAGTATAGGGAGAAATTTGCCTTCGTGGAGGACTTTTTTTATGGAACTAACCGGCATTTGCGTTACATGGAGAGGAAGACCACGAGAACCTCCCGCGGTTAGACTGACAGCAAGGGGAGTCTAACCCAGGAACCGTCTACCACTGAGGATGTTTTATGTCAGCACTATGGTCGGTGCGAGCCGGATGCTGAATTCATATCGATCAGCCACAGCTGGGGTTTGAACCCGGTTCACCTGTTTGGAAGGTAAATGCTTTATCACCTCTGAACCACCGCGATTTTATTTAATTAGTTGACCTAGTTAAAGAAACATTGTATTTTTATTGCTATTAAATCTGCTGCCTGAAAAATTCCGAAACTGAGTTTCTTAGAAATCTATTTAATTAAAAGAAATAGAAAAGTTCATAAGCCAGTGGTATAAGTAGGATGATTCAGAGGATGGACGGAAGAGATTTAAATTTAAAAGTCAGCAGTGTCTGGTTGACATGTATAATATCGACATAATCTGGTTAATACCTATATGGAATGCGTGCAAAATGTCCTCAATGGTAGACGGATCGTAGTTTAAAAATTCAATTTACATCATAGTATATTTATAGGCATTGTTATTTTTTAGATGTTATGTAACTCCTTTAGTATTTGTTAACAAGGGTGCCGGCAGAATAATGTAAAAGGGGGTGCAAACCTGTAACAAACTAACCCCCCCCCCCAAAAATAATTTACAAATATTCTGTTATTACATTTTGTTTTGTTATTACTTATACTTTAATCCGTTAATTTTTTTCAATATACATTTTTTCATTGTTAACAAGATATTAAAAAAAAAAGTACGAATTTCTGGTACTTGCAAATTTTGCCACGAGAAACTATTGATGGCGCTGGCATAGCTACTGACTTTGAAACACAAATAACTACAAACCGTAGTTTCGTATACTAACGTGCTTGTGCACGCTTAAGATTGGTATTTGTTGTGTTGATATTTATTGAGTTTTAGAAGATATATATATATANATATGAGAGAAATTTTTAAAATCACATGCCAGCAATGAAAACAGATACATACTCTCACAAAAAGTGTAAACTATTATTTATTCAATATCTTTTATTGATACGATAATATACAAAGAAAACTTTGATTAAAAATTTTATCCAAACTTTGTGACTTTAAGAAAATTGCAGAAACTTTTAAGAAAGCTTGAAATATTTTCAATGAACATGAAGGTTTTAGAAAATTGCGGGAACGGTTTTATTTACTTACAGCATTTTTTAGCGAAAATGAGCTGTTGTTTTAGAGTGATTTTTATAGTTTTTTCTCAATCAATGTAGCGATTTTTAATGAAAAAAGATTGCAACGGTATGAAAATAAATTGATAATTGTTTTAATCACTTATTGGCATTTATGGCTAGACGCTTTTTTAAGAAAAGTATGTAATGTTTAATTTAACTACTTAGTACAACATAACATTATAAATTCAATGTTTTTTCCTCGATTAAATATTAATTTACGATTCCTAAAGTGTACACTGTTTTGGCTTCATTTTTGACAAGGAATTTTTCTCTCTATATATATATATATATATATATATATATAAAGATCTGCTCTTACCGAATTTCATCACTGAAGCTACAACGTGGTACGCAATGTGATGGAATAGAGAAAATTCTTATGATTCCTTCGAATACATCGATTTAGTAATTGAGGGCACACCGCTTTATCCAGCTGTAGCGGAGGCAATCAAAATTGGCCTAACTCATCCATCTACTCTGTGCACTATTGAACGCACTTTTAGTACAATGCGACGCATCAAAACATGGAATCGGTCTACATTGTCTCACAAGAAATTAAGTAATTTGTGCATGCTCAATGTGCATAAGAAAAGAATCAAAGATGACTCAGAATTCATTGAAAAAGTTATAAACAGATTTGGACAGCAAACAAGACGATTACTATTCTTGTTTGATTAAAAAAAAATTTCATTGTTGTGTATCAATAATTACTTTATTATTTGTTTTTGAATAAAAATATTCTTAAAAGAAATTTTATAACAAAATTGTTTTTCTGCATCCGTTTAATTGTTTAAAAAAAAAGCCAGAGGGGTGCAAGTGCATCTCCTTGCACCCCCCTTCCGGCGCCCTTGTTTGTTAAGACCTACTATATTTATGGCTTTAGTTCGGCACGAATTTAGTTTAATTATATTCATACGGTCTTTACCTTTATGTTTATTTTATGTTAAGAAGATTAGTGTGAGAAAATGTCACCTATCAATGTTAATTTTTATTTTCTAACACGGAACTTAGCTTAAAAAACCATGTTTGTTACTTATTAACAAACTGGAAATTTTATTACAATCTTGCAATGTAACAACTGAGTTATAAGACACTATAAAAAATATTTATATATATACAATAGCAAATTTTTTTATACAAAACAAACATAAATCTTAGATGCTAATTACTAAAAACATAATCCTTGAGCATATAATAATGGAAATATTATACTTGTTCAGAAATATTTAAAATTAAGGCGTTAGAATTAAAACACATAAATATTTTAAATAATGACATTAAAAAATATATTATGAAATTGGAAGAATTTTTAAGCATTAATAACTTTTATTTTTGAAGTTCAGGATTTTGTTTTTAAATGATTATACAGATATTTTGAAAACATGTACATGATCCCGATAAATGATTTTCATAACTTCTCATATGTTATTATAAATACATGACATTGCTTGAATAAGTTTGAAATTAGTATAATATTACACCGAAGAGCCATTACATTATGACCACCCTCCATCTATAACAATGGGCTCGCCCAGGTTTTCATGGTTTCTCGCCCAAGAACAATGTTTTCAAGGGGCACATTCGGACCCATAATCCTCATGGAACAATCCCTGACGTCTGTAAGCTACTTGAACATAGTTGCAGACCAGGTTCACCCATTCATGGCAACAGTTTTTCCTGCTGGTGGTGGTGTTTACCAACAGGATAATGCACCATGTCATAAGGGTCGAATCATCATGGATTGGTTCAAGGAACATTCCAGTGACTTTCCAGTCATATCTTGTCCCCCAAATTCACCTGACCTTAATCCAATAGAGCATTTGTGGTCCTACTTGGAATACCAAATTCGTGCTGCCACGCTACCCTCTCGTAATGTGAGGGAATTGCAGGACCAGTTGGTGAGCGCTTGGTACCAGATACCTCAGACTACCTATCAGCACCTTGTGGAATCAATGCCACGGCGGGTGCTAGCAGTTTTGAGGGCTAAAGTTGGTCCTACAAGTTATTAGCAGGGTGGTCATAATGTAATGGCTCTTCGGTGTATTTTTATATTTTATATACGTCGTTGAACAACCGACCCAATTTTTGGGTTTACGACTACTAATGTTCAACTCCGTAGCCTTGTAATTTTGAACCGATCCAGAAGACAAGGGGACACCTCAATCAATACCCCCAGAGGTATTGATTTTTTATGGGAACATGAAGGACTTTACGACTCGACAGATTTAAAGTGCATCATTCACCATTTACTACACGGGGAGTCTTCGGCCGGCGGGGATCTAAGCCACGAACTCTTGGACATGGTCCCAGTGCCCTACCAACCAGGCTATCCCGGCACAGTATAATATTATTATAACTATTAGGCCCGTTTTTTTTAAACAAATATATTATAAAATATGAAAGATTAGTTAGTAAAAGACTTACGCAGATTGCAAAGAACTTGGCCCTTATAGTTGCACACTTGCAAATTAGGATCGAAGTAAAGACCTTTTTTACATCTTACAACTTTTGGCTTATTGTTGTTGCAGAGAACATATTCATCACAACGATGAGGACTAGGAAACATACCATTTGGACCTTGACACATGTCTGTAAGGGAAAGTGACAGATACTTAATATTGTAAAAAATAAATTGCATCGATTTTAATATCAAGACAATTGGAAGAATATATTATATCCTTTTTAAATATCAAGACAATTTGTACTTAATTAAGAAATATAAAATTTATTAAAATAAATTGTGAAATTGGATATTGAAGTCTGCGCTATTAACATTAAAAATGTGCACACCAGGAGCGCATGCGCAATTACTTCAAAAATTTAAGTATGAGAGCGTACGGGATTAATACATTAATTTGAGGAATATCTCTTATCTTATAGTTAACATAAAAAGATTGCCAACGTCGTGATTTTCAGAAAAAAGCGTTACTTTCTAAGAATAAAAACATCCATGTTTGTTCTATAAACATTTGTATATAATGTGCTCTTTTGTCTTGAACTGTATTTAAATAAAGCAATAAAATAAATTCTGCGAAATTAAACTTGTCTGCGATCTCAAGACAATTGTTGTAGTTCATTTAAGTCTCACTAGAGCTTCACAGTGAGCTATTGGCGACGGTCTGGGAAACAACCTTGAGGATGATCCGAAGACATGCCATCACAATTTTGATCTTCTGCAGAGGGGATGGCACCCCCGCTTCGGTAGCTCGACGACCTACACGCGAAGTCGATCATTTTACGGTAGAACATTTTAACGAGGACCAATTCCACACACCCTTGGTCCCTACGCAGACTGATCCAAGTGGTCACCCACCCGAACACTGACCGCAGCCAGTGATGTTGACTTCGGTGATCTGCTGGGAATTGCGTCTTAACGATCAGTCCACAGTGGGACAACAATGAAAAAAAAACTCAACTGAGGATATATGTAGAAGAAGCTTACTTCTTTATCGCTTTCAACTGGCTTAATCAATTTTTTTAAAAATCAGAATTAAGTATACGCTGATTAACCAAGAACAGGAAACTTCAATTCATGAAAAGTTTTAATCATTATTTAAAAAAAAAAATATTAACTTACTAGAACATTTTGCTTGATTTGGAAAATTGCACATTTTCTTTTCCTTGTCGAACAACAGACCAGGGGCACAGCTTTGGAGTATAGCTTGACCATCAATACAGTTGTAAAATGTTGAACAATCATTATCATTCGGAAACATTCCATTATCTTTCGGACAATAATCAGGAACGCCGTCATCATCATCATCGTGGTGGCGGTGATTATCATGGTCATCATCATATCTAGGTTCAATTTTCTTAGTTTTCTCGTCTTTATCTAGGTTTATTACGAAATGAATTATCTAATTGTAGAAAAAACAGTTAACTGCTACAGAAATTGAGAATGTAAAAATGGTCATTTATCATTATCAACTCGTGATACCGTAAAGGACTCACTCTACAACATCTCTTGCTACTCTCAATAAATTATTTTAGTGTTCGTAATTTATGTGTAATTAAAATCTTGATTAAATTTACCGTGTTTGAACTTGAGAAATTTAATTACTAGCTCGTGATACCGTAAAGAACTCACTCTATAACATATTTTGCTACTCTCAATAAATTATTATATTGTTAATAAGTAATTTGCGTGTTGTTAAAGTCTTGATATCTCTATCTACTCTCAATAAATTATTTTAGCGTCATTAAGTAATCTGTGTGTTATTAAAGTCTTGATATCTCTATCTACTCTCAATAAATTATTTTAGTGTCAATAAGTAATTTGTGTGTTATTAAAGTCTTGATATCTCTAGCTACTCTCAATAAAAGATTTTAGGGTTAATTAGTAATTTGCGTGTTATTAAAGTCTTGAATAAAGTCCTGATATCTCTAACTACATTCAATAAATTATTTTAGTGTTAATAAGCAATTTGCGTGTTGTTAAAGTCTTGATATCTCTATCTACTCTCAATAAATAATTTTTGTGTTAGTAAAGTAATTTGTGTGTTTTTAAAGTCTTGATATCTCTAGCTACTCTCAATAAAATATTTTAGGGTTAATAAGTAATTTGCGTGTTATTAAAGTCTTGAATAAAGTCCTGATATCTCTAGCTACTCTCAATAAATTACTTTAGTGTTAGTAAGTAATTTGTGTGTTATTAAAGTCTTGATATCTCTATCTACTCTCAATAAATTATTTTAGTGTCAATAAGTAATTTGTGTGTTATTCAAGTCTTGATATCTCTAGCTACTCTCAATAAATTACTTTAGGGTTAATAAGTAATTTGTGTGTTAGTAAAGTCTTGATTATATTTACCAAAATGTTATGATTTTTGAATATTATAATTTTTGCTTGAACACTAAGTTAAAAATACTTCAATTAAAACTTTACTTAACTTTTATTAAAATTAAAAGCTTACCGTCATCTGCTGCTGCGAGAAAAACACCTAAAATAATAAAAATATATTTAAAAATCATGTTTATAATCGAGGTTATGTATCGTTTGTAAAAAACATTTGTTTATCTTTGAAAAAAATCATAATCAGATGATTATTATAGGGTTCAATCAAAGTAAAGGAGGAGTTAAAATAAACTTAATGCCCAATTTATTTATTTATCGAAACGGGAATGCGCTTTGTTTGTTTGTTTAAGAACTTCCTTGCAACTTTTTCTTTGATAAACTTGGTTTTGGTGATTTTAACTCTTTTTTCTTGCTTTGATCAATAATGATTCGTTCAATTTTGATAACGTCTTTGTTTTTATCAAATTTAAATTTTAATTTACCGTCTCTTATATGCATAATTTTTAGACGTCGTTTTTTTTCGAAGACTTTAAAAATAGTTCTTTCATAACATGAAATTCAAGCAGCGAGTGTTCATGTATATGAAAAAAAAATGTATGAATCATGTATACAAAAAGAAATGTAAAGAAAATGTTAGGGAACAAATGTTAGGGTTAAAGAAAATGTTAGGCTTATTATCAAATTTTAATTCTAATCAACAAAGATAGTTTATGCCACAAATAAAAATAAAAGAATTTTCATTCAAATACTAGGACATAAGAAAATACAATAAGTTTTTTAAAATTTTTTATATTTTTTTTATTATTATTATTATTTTTTAATCAAAACACCGGACACGAGAAAATGGCAATGATTTTTACCCCTCCTAACATACATAGCGTCAAGGTGCGGTAATAAACTTAACTACTAGTTTATCGAAGAATTAGTCTTTTTTTTTAATTGAATTTATGGAATCACACTTTAATTATTTGGCTTTATTTTAATTCCATAAACTGCTTGGATATTTTTTCTTCAAAGATATCAAATGTTAATAAAAACGTATTTTTCTCTTCACTTAAAGTAAATTACAATTTTATTGAAATACTAGGAGGCTTCGCCCCCTGCTCGCTGGCACTCGCCAACCCCCGGAACTGCTTTCGCAGTTCATTTCGGATTGCTTCGCAATGCAATGCTCGCTTTGCTCGCTCATTGGATACATTTTTAACGTCTAGCTTCTGTATACTTTTTTGAATACTGAAGTTATGAAAACTTTTCACTGTAGAAAATTCTAAACCTGTACATTTCAATATTAATTTCAAATTGCAAACAGTTCACATATTTTGTTTAATCACACTATTCTAAATTTCAGTTGTTGAGAAAAGTAACTGTTGTAAGTTTTGTTTTAAAGTCTTTCCCACCAGATGGCTAAAGCCATGTGTTGTAAAACTGTATCAAATAGTTGTCTGCCACTGAACGCCGGATGTAAAGCATCGACTTCGATGAAGATAATTTTGTATTTTTAATTCTCTGAAGGGAGCCACCCAAATAATATGGAATTTGTAAAATAAATGTATATATTTTTGATTGTTGATGAAGCCCATCTTCTTGTGTTTTCATCAGTGTTCAGAAGCAGAACAATTATAAGTTTTTTATTTTATCACAAAAATATAAAATGTATAAAAAACAAAGAAAACAGTAAGAAAATGAGTACAGTCATAGAAAAAGTTAAAATTATTATATAGTATTTGTCAGTTAAAATAAAACTTTTTGTTTAAGTCATTGCTAACAATTACTATATTATAATT
>NC_092209.1:71239554-71275909 GCF_043381705.1 Parasteatoda tepidariorum
ACAATTCAAATTTTTCTGAGGCAACTCTTAACCTCTAAATATTATTTTTTTAATGTACACATTTCTAAATGTCAGTATTCAACCACAAAACAACTTAAAGTCCTCAAATTTATCATGAAGTTGTAAAATGTAATGAAAGAGGGTCATAGCAATAATGTTAGTAGAAGTAAAATTAGTACTGTAAAATTAAAACAATATTTTTAATCAATGAGCCAAGTTCTTCAAGAAGCAGTTGTAGAAATAGCTGGATAGAAGTTTTTTTTATTTAAAACTTTTTATAGAATTTCTTTAAAAACACAATTGTTAATCTGGGCACTTGGCGATACAACACTCATAGAATTGAAGAATTTGTTACGTCAAGCGCTCAGGTATCATAATTTTGATCTAGTTGCGCTTCTATGTCATTTTGATTTATGTTACTAAGTTAACTTTCAAAAAATTCTACGGTAATTCATAATTTTGATCTAGTTGCGCTTCTATGTCATTTTGATCTATGTTGCTAAGTTAACTTTCAAAAAGTTCTATGGCTGGCAACAGCATTTATATTTTTTAGTTGTTAATTTTTATTTATTTTAGAATTCGTTTTTTTTTTTTTTCGAAATGTTTNACAGTCTTAAGAAAATAAAGTAAATATTTAAGTGTTGTGAAAAGAATCTTATTTAGTTGTACAAAGTACTTCTTTAAAAATGAAAACTGTTGCCACCAGCGGAAAAGAAATATAGTCAAAATTTGGGAGCCACGTAAGAGAATTATATATATTAGATTAGCTTTTTCTCTTTTTCTTGTTTTTAGTTATATTTTTACATTGAATGTTATAAATATTTATGTGCTTAACATGCATCTTTAACACCTTTAACCTAATCGAAAAATAAATTCTGAAAACTGTTCTTTCATCATGTTATTACGTTGATGCATAAATTATTAATATATGTTTTTCCTCTCTCAGTTTAAAATAGAATTTGTCACAGAGTTAAACTAATAAAAAACATAACAGACTATTTTTTTCCAATTCGAACTATCATCCAGTTATTCCTTTGAAAAATTAATGAGTAACAAGATTTTAATTTGACTTATTTTCAAATTTTAATTCGAATCAACAAGGAGAATTTATGCCACAAATAGGAATAAAAATATTTTTATTCAAATACTAGAACATAAGAAAATACAAGTTCTTTTTTTAAATCAAAACACTGGACACAGGAAAATGGCAATAATTTTTTTTCCCGTCATACATGGATACCGTCACGGTGCTGTAATAAACTTAAGTACCAGTTAATCGAAGAATTTGTCTTTTTTTAAAAAAATTGAATTTATAGAATCACTCTTTAATTGCTTAGCTTTATTTTAGTTCTATAAACTGTTAGGATGTTTTTTTTTCTTTAAGGATATCAAGCGTTAATAAAAACGTATTTTTCTCAGCAGTTAAATTAAATTGCAATTCTATTTAAATATTCTAAAAAAATTCTCTCTTTTCTATTTTTCTTGTTCGTAGATATATCTTTATGTTAAATATTGTTAATATTTATTTGATTCACAGCCATCTTTAATACCTTTAAACTAATAGAAAAATAAATTCTGAAAACTGCTCTTTCTTCTTGTTATTATATTGATGTATAAATTGTGAATGAATGTTTTTCTTCCCCCAATTTAAAGTAGAATTTGTCACAGAGTTAAACTTATAATAAGAAAGAAAAAAAGCAGAAATTTTAAATTTAGAACACAGGAAAATAGCAATAATTTTTTTATTTTTCTAACATATGTAGCACCACGGTGTGATAATAAGCCTAACAACTAGTTAGACGAAGAATTTATCTTTTTCTTTTTAAATTGAATTTATGGTATTCTCTTTAATTGGGTATACTATAGCCTACGTCACAGGTTGTGTTATTCCTACTAAATTTAACCCATGAACGGCATTTTCTGCGAGCCTAACTTCAAGCCACAAATAAACAAACGAAGTGTTTGATCGTTTAAATAGCTGCTCGCCAGATTTTATTGCATTATAAAGAAAAGTAATTGATATTCGATTTTTGATTAATAATTGATTTATGTGGATAGTGGCATAGAATTTAGCATTGCGTCATGGTAAATGTTATTCCTACTAAGTGGAAGTAGTTGTGTTTTTTTTTATATTATACCCAATTGTTTGGTTTTAATTTAATTTTATAAACTCTTTTAAAGTTTCTTTAAAGGATATCGAGTGTTAATAAAAAAATAACTACTTTAATTCTTAATACTAAGAACAAATTACAATTTTACTTAAATATTCTCTCCTTTTATTTGTATTGAATATTATAAATACTTATGTGCTTAACATGCACCTTTAATACCTTTAAACTAATAGAAAAATAAATACTGAAAATGGTTCTTTCTTCTTGTTACTATGGTGGTGTACAAATTATTAGTGTATGTTTTTCTTCTTTCATTTTAAAGTAGAATTTGTCACAGAGTTAAATTAATAATATAAAAAAAATTAAAAATAATTTCAGTTTAAAACACGGGAAAATGGCAATGATTTTTTTATTATCCTAGCATATGGTGTGATAGTAAGCCTAACTACTAGTTCGACGAAGAATTTACCGTTTTTTTAATTGAATTTATGGTATTCTCTTTTATCGTTTGATTTTTATTTTAATTCCATACATTGTTTCGGATGTTTCTTCTTTACGTGTTAATAAAAGCTAAGTATTTTTCTCAGCACTTAAAGGTAAATAACAGTTTTATTTAAATATTCTCTTTTCCATTTTTCTTTTTCTTAAATATATTTTTATGCTGAATATTATAAATATTTATGTTACTATGCTGGTGTATAAATTACCAATGTATATTTCTTCTCTCTGCTTAAAATAGAATTTGTCACAGAATTAAATAAACAAAAAAAAAGACGGATTGACGGTATGACGGAAACATTAAATTGATGAGTGTTTACTGTGTGATATTTCCGCATTGGTACTTGTTCGCGCCAACTACCGTAGCCTAGGCGCCAAACAATATGGCAATGGCAAGTTTTTTAGTAAAGAAACGCTAAAATCCCAACTTTTTATGCACTTCTTTTTCAAAATAAGATGCAAATTTCTATTTGGTTTCTAAACTGTGTTTGGTTTAGAATTCTCTAAATTATACATAACCACTTGGAAATGAGGTTTATTACATTTTTTAAAGAAAATTCTTGACTTAATTTAACACGTTCATGCCGGGGTGACCCACCGGTGGGTCACGCTAGATTGTCTCATCGGGCGGTGCACCGGAGTAAAAACTGGTAACAAATAAATTTCATTTTTTAGTTTTTTTCCGGGAATAATAAAAATCCATAACTACCAATTGTTTTTAACGGATGCAATTTTTATATTGAATTGCTTCTTCGCCGTGATAAATTTCCTTACAGTGAATTGTTATTGTTGAGAATAGATTAACTCCTCCCGAATATTATCTAATATTGAAATAGTTCTTCTACCAGTATTTTCTCTTTTCCCGTACCAATATTTTCACTTTTCCCGGCGTGAACGCGTTAAAGCTGAATAAAAAAAAAATAAGCAAGGGTAGGGAGATACTGCTCGGAGAACTTTTACTTTTTAAACATCTTTAAAAAAAATTTCTTTTACAGTAATAAAGAAAGAAAAAAACAATAATGAAAAAATAATGAATGTAGTAAAGAAATACAAGCAATAAAAAATTACAGAAATAAACAATTTTTGCAATAAACAGAACAATTTGCATTTCCTAAAAAAGAACTGAAAAATTGGCGAAAAGTGAGGATTTTTTTTTAAAAACCAGTGAAGGTGCGCCGTTCCTCTGGTACCTAAGAGTTCTTATCCTTATAAAAAGTTTTAAAAAGTATGTAGGAGGTTACCCATGGTTTATCGTGACATCAAAGTTAGTACCCACCTTTAATTTATTCTTTTTTTCCTTATTTACAGTTTTTAGCGTGCTAGTGCCCGGATGCCTCCAAAATTTATCAACTCTTCAAATTGATCTTCATCTTTTTTTTTAATTTTTCGTGGACTTCTGCGTGATTGTCATCAAAATTCAAAATTTAGCAACTTTTTGGGGCGCAAGTCCCGATATGACTCTTCTTGTTTATTCATCAAAAAACTAATAACATTTATTAAAAGGTTGCTGTTAAATTTAAAGGGAAGGCTTTACCGTGACTGGGGCAAAAAGAAACTTTGGAAAATACTTTACTGTGACATTTAATTACACAGTTTATGGTTTATGCTGAACAATAACAAAATACACAACGCTACTTTTGATTGCATTTGAGTTAAGGTGAATAAACTTCATTTTTAGTTGAATTCGTATCACGCTTCGCATCACATTCATATTAATCAACCCGCTTCAAATGTACCAAATAATAAACAAAGAACAAAAATTGATTTTTTTCTTCTTCTTTATTTCACAGTTAAACTTCCAATTAATATGAATAACAGAAAAAAGACTGATAGATTATTTCCCTTAAAAACGTTTCGTTGATATAGACAATAGACACAGAACTGACCAAAAAAAAAAACCTTATTCTTAATTTTCCTTGTCTGTCTTTGACTGTGAAAAGGAACTGTCCGTACACTGAACTGATTTTTTTTATTTCGTTGTGCTTTGTTTTCCAGAAAGTGTGAAGAAAATATCTGTTTAGCATTTAGAGCAATAAGTTAATATAGGCGGATCTATTTTTAATAATAACTCAAGATCTCGAGAAATGTCGATGTAAGGATATATATTGTTTTTAATTTTCATAAATAGTAAAAAAAAAACAGTTTTTTTAACAGCAGTTATAACGAAACACATAATTGTACAAACTACGTTTTCATTTAAACAATAATGAACTAGGAAGAAATGACAGAGTTCAAATAACGGGATCTTATATTTCGATTGAAAATATCCCCATTCCAATAAAATATTCTTTATCCGACACCAATCCTATTGAAACAAATAATATTCTAATTATTTGTTTCAATCAGATATAAAAGGTAGAATAAAAAATTGAAAAAGGATGATAAATATTTCCATGTACACTGGTCTAAAATATTAAGAGAATTTGCAATTATCTCTAGGACTACTGAACCGATTTTAATGAAATTTGATATGTATATGTCGCGGGTTGCTGCAGGGCCCTCCGCGGTCGTCATCTACCGAGCGATATTGGGAAGCAAGAGCGCTCCTAAGGAAATGACTTTTTACTTTCTTGTTTTGTTCCTATGTTTTAGCTTTTTTATGTCAATTACCTCTGCCATTTGAAATAAATAAATATGTCGCGGGCAATGTAAATAATTGGGCATTGTTTATAATGCCCGGGCAATTTAAAAAGTGCCCAAAAGGATATGAAAAAATGATAAATTATGTTGCAATTATTACATTGCCCGGTCATTATAATGCTAAAAGTCAAGTGGGCAATTTGTGTCACACACAGCCACAGGGTGTCTTGAGATATTCATCCACTTTTAGATGCAACTGGATAATTTTGTTTTTAATTTTTTCCCGCACATACGCTGTATAAAGCAACTACTTCAATTACTCTTATCTGACGCAGTTTCTATTTTTTTTTTTAATTTTAAAGCAATAATTTCGGTATCAGTTTAAAATTGATTCAAACGCTTTGTTTAATTTTTTTTAAATATTTAAGCTATAGCAAAAGTGGCACTAGACCTAGTATATATTTCGGACATTTACCAAAGGTCTAGTCATACTAGGTCTGGTTAAGTGCCATTACCCGGTATACATTTGCCCGGTATATACTACACTGATGTTTTTTTAAGGTCAAGTGCCACTGTTCGGTATACATTTGCCCGGTATACCCTACAATGATATTTTTTTTAAAGTCAAGTGCCATTGCCCGGTATATATTTGCCCGATACTCCAAACACTGATGTTTGTTCTAACCTCTCAGTAAGTATTAAAATATCGAATAAATGTAATTATATCCACGAAAAAATTAGTATCAAATTGGATGTAATAAATATTTCGGACATTCACCAAAGCGACTAATTTGATTGTCAACATTCACCGGTGAACATTGGCCAGCCAGAATCACACCACACGCACGTGGNTGGGATGCCCCCGACGTCAGGCTCAGGGCATTGAATCCTCAACCCACGAACAGGCCAAAATCGGCTACCGCTCAGCAGGATGTGTGGTGCCAACTACCTCCGGACGTGTTGCAGAGCCTTGCGGACTCACTTCCACGCCGTATCGCTGCACTCCGTAGGGCCAGAGAGGGCCCGACCAGATATTAGGTGGGTATCCCATGAGTTTTGCTCAGTCAGTGTACATTGATACAATGCGAAACAAATAACCACTCAACAATCGTGATACACACGCATGATCGCGTGTAACACTTGTTGGAGCCAGAAGCTAGGAAACAGCAGTTGCAGAATAAGCAAAAAAAATGGGTTAACAGAAGGAATGGTCCCCTCTTACAGATATGTAGACCTTGCAGTGTGATTTCATGCTCGAAATAAGGCAGTTTATCATTTTCTGTGGCGATTGTTCCCACTGGTTCAGCAATGCTATTTTCATTCCCTGGATGATTCTCGGAGGAGGGTAGCGAGTTGCTATTGCCTTCCCCAGAGCGCCCTAGACATGCTCAATTGTGCTAAGGTCTGGAGATCTAGCTGGTCAATCCATCCGGCGAATATCCTCACTCTCTATATATTCGTCGACCAGAATATCTCTAAGTAGCCTAGCGTTATCGTACAATAAAATGAACTCAGGGCTAACTGCACCCCTGAAAAAGCGAATATGGTGATCCATGATCTGATCCCTATACCTTACACCAGTCACAGAGCTCTTTCAAAGACAAGGAGAGGTGTGCGGCCATCCAACATGATGCCTGCCCAGACCATAAAACCTGCTCCGTCGTAATGGTTTATTTTGCTGACATTGGTGGGTAAGTAGCGGGTGCCTGGTTCTCTCCATATGACCCTAGGGCGAGAATCGGTGTTTAGACTGAACCGGGACTTATTAGTGAAGAAAACGGTGGGCCAATGATCCATACTCCAATCTCTATGCTCTCTGCACCATGCTGAACGGACTCTCTCGCCTGTAGAATTGAGCTGGACGCAAACAGCAGGTTTTCTTGCAAACAACCCCTTCTCATGAAGTCGTTTGGAAACAGTCATCCTTGGAACACGGGTTCCTGTGACTGCATACAAGTCACGAGAGAGCTGAGAAGCTGTAGCCTCGCTATAATGGACAAATGGTGATCGTCTCTGGCCGTCGTGGCTCTTGTACCACCTTACCTAGGCTTTGTCTCGATGGATCCGGAATCCTGGTACTGTTTCCATAAGTTACACACGACGCTGGACGTTAAATTGAACTATCTACAAATCTGGACCTAAGATTGGTCTGCTTCTAGCCTCTCCACAATTCACCACCTTATTCCATCATCTAAACGCTGGAGATTGCTCAATTTTACTATTGCAATTAGAATTTAACCTATCGCTGCGAAATAACACAGAGAAATTCGCCGAATCGTGCTAGCGAACAAAATGCGTCTTAACTTTTGCGCACTTATAAAGCCTGCTTCTCTTCTGGCTCCGCCTGCACACAAGTGTACGCTTACGTATTTAATGTACAAGATTTGCATTTTAGTTATATTTATATTAGTTTATTTGTAAATTGCTTCTTGGCGAACAATTTATAAAATGAATCAGAGTTAAAATGAGTGCGTTTATTTCAAATATGTCAATTTATTAAGAAATTCGCAGTAAATCAATCATCCGAAAAAAATTTTGAAAATTTAACACTCAAAACTAGTAAAAATATTTTTACATCTAATTTCAAATAAGAAATAAATTGAAAAAGTACAAAAAAAATTTGCAATGGGGGGGGGGGACAATAGGGATTAATTAAGGTTTGACAAATATGAAAGCATTTTTTACCTATCTATTTTACTTTCGGATATTTGGAACAGCTTCTTAGGCATTCCTAAGATCTGATTGATTTTGATAACATTTGACGACCTTTTTATAAATTTTAAAGCCGTTTTTCTTTATCAGCTCTATATTTAGATGTACGGTTTACTTCTATGAGGAATCAGTAATATGTTTTTGACGATTCATCAAAAACCTATTAATTGGAGAATTCTCATATTGAATCTTAGAGGAGTTGCACTAAATTTTCAAAGGTTAACGCAATTAAAAAAAAATTCAATTTTTAAACCAAGTAAGCTAAAATCTATTTAATATCTACCAATCGTTTCGTATCCTTGCAAAACAGGTTTTGTGTTATATAATAAATGCAAAAATAATTTTGTTAGATTACGAAAATCTTGCCTTCAGTGCGCTGAATCTACAAAAATAAATCACGAAATAAAAAACTGCATTTATGTTTTAAATAATGTTTTCTGCATTATGTTAAGCTTAAAATAATATTTTGCAATTATTTATGTGCTAGTTTTATGAAATAAGAGAACAATAAGTAAAGTCTGACTATGGAAAAAAATCAATTTTCAAAGTAGCTCAGTGTTAAAATTTGCTTTCAAATTTGTCGTTTGGGTCCGAGGATATCTGAAGTTAGCCTCTTCACTTGATACTAGTTGTTGTCGCCAGCCATTGAGGCAGAGGGGGTGAGATTGTTCTTATTTTCCAGTGGCGCCATCTATGGACAAGAACTCGACTTCTGTCACACCCATACGCCACACCCGTTGATAGGGAGGACCCTTTCATACATCCATTTGATCATCCACAGATCGCAATTTTGACTTGATCCAGAGAACAATCAGTCTCCAATTCAGTACCACTAGAGATAGAATTTGTTATGGGGACATGGAGGACTTTGTAACCCGATAGATTTAATGTGCACCAGTCACATGCTTGATACCAGTTTTAACCACCATTTTGAATTTAATGAGTTGCAGGGGATCAAAAGTGAAAGAAACTTAAACATTCCTATAGAGTAGCCAAGGAAGGTATTGCTAACTCTAATTTTCTTATGCTAAATCGAATAACATCTAATATAGGTCGACAGAACTAATAATTAGGAAGTTATAAGGGCTTTAGTTTACAAATAGTATAAAATATATGATCTTTGATTTGTACCTACTTGTCTACGCACTTGATCATTTTATCTAAATAATAAGAGGTGTATTGTTTCCTATATATTTCTTATGATAAGCTTTATAATGAGACTAAAAAATCAATAAATAAATCATATTTACTTGATAAAAAAATTTAATCTTCGTAAAACCGAATATATAACGCAATAATAAGAAATAAATGAGAAGGAATTTTACTCGTTAACGAAAATTATAACAGTGCAAATGGGGAAAGGTTTTTCTGCATCTTGTATTAATTTTTTTTTAATTAAAATTTTAGTATAAACGTTTGAAACTTATATTTGGCATCATTTAATACCTCTTCTTTTCTTGTTACTTTCTTCATCAACTTAAACGTTAGCATATGTAAAAATCTCGGGAGAGAGTAAAATACATTTTTCAACCACAATGGATAAATAATAAATAATGCAAAAAAAAAACTTTAAAATTTCCCAAAAAACGCTTAAAATTGAATTCGAAGTGTGTTTTTAAAAAAATACCATCAAGTTAAGAAATAAAAATGGCTTTGTCACAATATGAAATTTCATCTCCATAGTTGCATTTCAACAGGCTGTAGATCGGCTTGCATGATATTTTTTACTACAAGCTTGACAGTTAGTATTTCTCGAACTAATTATCAAACGCTAAACTTTTTATTTCCTTGTTGTACTTTCTAATAAATTTTTTAAACATCGACGAAATTCTATCTAATCGTTTTAGCAGTATAAAACAAAATGTAAAGTGAAGTTGAACACCCAAAACAGTGGCAGCAGCTGATCTTGCAATTTTTAATGTAGAGAAATATTGTATTCATTAATTTTTTTCAAATATTTAGTAAATAAAGTGAGAAAAAAAGCTTCAAAAATGGTAAGTAGTTTTCCTCAAGCAATTCTAAGCACTAAAATACTTAATATTACAAGCAATAAAAATAAGTGCAACTTACCAGAAAGCACGATTATAATCCATGCTGTATCTTTTATTTTCATGGCAAATAGCCCTTACCAAAAGAGCAGGATCTAAAATTAAATGAAAAAAAAAATTTTTTTTAACATTTGCGCAAAAGTAGAGAGCAGAGTTCTATCTAGGGTTGTATAATTTACACTTAAGAGAAAAGAGATAACTATTAACACTTTCACGAATTTCGACGATTCATACTCTTTATTCAAGTTTCCATTGGATGATGAAACAAAAGTTTTACTTCCTTAATCACCAAACTTTCATGATATTTCATATAAATTTTTTAGGAATTTTTCTTCAACTGTTAAGTTTATTAACATATTCTAAATACTGAATAAATTTGCTCACGCATGTCCTAATAGAAGGGGAAATAAGCGCATGCAGTAAATAATACAAAAACCGCTTCTGAATTAATTGCGATAATTTTACTTTAAACTTGTAAAATGAGAAAACAAAACTTCAGAATATTTTTGAAGTTATACTTCTTAAGCGACTTCCAACAAGGTTGCGTTAAACGTTTAACGCTACATTTTTATTGGCCGGGAAATCACGTGGTAAAGTTTTCATTGGCCATTTTCTTTTCTCTTATTGGCTTGGTTGTACTANACAAGCATAAAAGTATTGTTTTTCTATAAATATATTTTTTTAGTTTGTTTTAATACACATATAATTTAATAGGGTAGTATTTTTTATTTTCAAATTTAGTGTATAACAATTGTAAAAAATGAGTGAAAACAATCCCACGAGCAATGCGACGGATTTAAGGTTATGTCGAGGTACGTCTCTTGTAAATACATTTTCCAGGGCGAGACGATGAGGCACCACAAGCATTTCCACAGGTTCAAGAGGTCCACGAGGGGAAAAAGCACAATATTACCGTGATTACAAGCCGTGAGCACGGAAGCGAGCGGAGCAGGAAAAAGAGTCGTTGAATAGAACTAGTGATCCTTCTACGACTGTTGATTCTTCTACAATTAACGTCGCAGGTTGCGAAGTTTAACTTCTTCCGCGCGGAGGGACTCCACGCACTATTTTTTTAATCTCATGATCTGATTTTCACGTGCAATCTTAATGATCCAAGGATTGAGGAATTGAAACTAACTTAGACAAACAATAAGTTAAGAATTTAAACATAAAGACGAACATTTCGTAAATATTTTTTCCGACGGTTTTGTATTATTGACCCTCAAAATATAAGGATACTGTAGAAAATATAGCCAAAATAGTGACCGGANGGCGAGACGATGAGGCAACCACAAGCACTTCCACAGGTTCAAGAGGTCCACGAGGGGAAAAAGCACAATATTACCGTGATTACAAGCCGTGAGCACGGAAGCGAGCGGAGCAGGAAAAAGAGTCGTTGAATAGAACTAGTGATCCTTCTACGACTGTTGATTCTTCTACAATTAACGTCGCAGGTTGCGAAGTTTAACTTTTTCCGCGCGGAGGGACTCCACGCACTTTTTTTTAATCTAATGATCTGATTTTTACGTACAATCTTAATTATCCAAGGATTAAGGAATTGAAATTAACTTAGACAAACAATAAGTTAAGAATTTAAACATAAAGGCGAACATTTCGTAAATATTTTTTTCGACGGTTTTGTATTACTGACCCTCAAAATATAAGGATACTGTAGTCAAAATAGTGGCCGGAATGATCAGGTAGTGACCGGAAAATAGAAATTAAAATTACGATGCTTTTTAAAGGTTGTTGCGCAAAAACTATTCGATCAATTTCGTTCAACTATAGGATTTCGTAATTTATGGGTTCTCAGTTCAAAATTATCTAAACAAGGATACTCACTTTAAAATTCGAATTCTTTTCGATAATTAATAAATTTAATAATACAACTATTTATAATTTTTTTTCCCTAGAATTATCTAAATATTATCAAATTTTTTTAAATTTTTTTTAAATAGTTTCAAAGACAGGCTAAAATAATTCTGATTGTTTCGAATTGTTCTAATAGTTGCGATTGTTTATTTTCTGATTGTTCTTCCAACTAAACTATTGGAACCGTAGTTTCCAAATAGCAGCTGATCTCAATATTTTGAGGATCAAGAAGCAAAATATATGAAAAGGTATTTTTATTCGAAAAAAGTACGTTCTTCGATTTCTTTCAGTACCTTAAAATATCATTTGTACTAATAATTAGTATGCTTAACATTGGACTCTCAAACATTTAAGGTTTTATCTTCACACTCACCAGTATCTTAGTATTTGCGTAATTTGCAAGAATTGAAGTTTAAGGATTTTAATGCTCTCGTTACCTAAAATTTACAAAAAAAGCGACACTTTTATCAAGATATAAATCTTCTCGATATAAGTGCATTATCGTAGAAGTCCTAGTACTATATACAAACGTAAGCCTAACTTGAGCTGAGCATAAATTACTTTCGATATTTAATGTATCTACTGAGTTTAAAAGGAATGTTTAAAAGAAAGTAGAAGTCAGAACTATTTTTCCAAAATCTAGATATATATCAGGAACATGAGAAGGGAAAAAAATTATTTAGGAATATCACACTAACTCGGAGACTAAAAGTTGTAAGATGCGTCAAAAATGATGATAATGTAGTGTTCAAAGTTGATAATGCAAAACAGATTTGTTCATAAGAAAGTTGCAGATCAAATCTTCAAAATTGTGTCCTGCAACTGTAAAACGCGTCTCGTAACGACAACGCGTCTATTACAGAACCATTTTTCGTTTGGCAACCAAAGAAAAGAAGACAGTAATCCTCAATCAATGGGAAGATGAAACTAGAAGAGGACAGGTCTGGTGAACGAGGTGGCTATCTCGTCGGTGAAAAAATGTAGCATTCAGTTCAGCTAGAACGTTTGTATTGAGTATGTGACCATATATTTCAGTAGGATTCTTGCTTAGACTCATATTTCCGACCTACACGCAGATATTTGTACAATACTTTTGAGTTAACCTGTTTACCAATCTAAATCTACAGACTTAATAATCTCAAAGGGATTATCAAAAATTGAACATAGAATTTGAAATATTGATCAAACAAATTTTTTAAAAGGAAAAAAAAATTAGAAGCTTATTTGTAAAAAGTATAAGCTAAATTAAGTTTTTTACACAATCAAAATTTTTATCATAAATTATGTAAAAAACATTTGTCGTACAACTTATTTATTTGAAATCAGTGGTGTGCAAAGGTGCTTGAATTCCTTGGGTAAACTTCTTGATTCGATGTCCCTTACAAAAAAAAAAGGAGNTTTTTATCATAAATTATATAAAAAACATTTGTCGTACAACTTATTTATTTGAAATCAGTGGTGTGCAAAGGTGCCTGAATGCCTTGGGTAAACTTCTTGATTCGATGTCCCTTACAAAAAAAAAAGGAGTGTAGCAGCGAGAGGCAAAAAATACACCCCTTTGCTTTAAAGAAAAAAAAGAGAAAAGCATTAAAATTAGTTATTTATAAAAATCTAAACTTATACTTTAAACTTATTTCTATGTGATAATAATTAGAAATTATTCGCTAATGAAAAAATTTATTGTATCCTAGAAAATATTTTTGCATATTTCTTAGATGTAAAGAATATCTAAAATTTAATTACGTAAATCTTCATAATTAAATTTGTTGAAAATTCACATTTAGTTCTTCATAAAATATTTTTCATCAGCTAAATATTAATGTGTATAAAAATCATAATTTTATAATAAAAATAAAAGTATCAGATTAAAAGATGTTAAGTCGTTGATTTAGCTGGATTAGATACCTAGGCGGTTTGTTCCTTCGCACACCCTCTCTCTGCCCACCCCAGGATGCAATTCTAAAATTTTTGGGTGGTGAACAAAATTTAATAAAAGACATAAAATTTAAATTTCGCGATTTAAACAAATCAAATATTATACTGTGTGATAAACGTCCTCCCTTCATTTTAAGGTATAAATTATATTATCAATTCAATTTAAGTCATTTGTTCTGGTTCATATCTTTAAGCTTACCTAATATATTTTTTATTCAAATAAACGAAAATAATTTTATCTGCAAAAACTTGACCAATGATAGGCAAAAACAGTAATTATATATAAACCAAATATGGCCAGAATCAGTTGAAAAATCTCTTACATTTAAAAATAATATATAGGTAAGATCATTATTATTCTTGTGATATCGGAAATAACAAAAAATAAATTATCACTAATCATGACATTTATAATTTTAGGGTTAATTAATGAAAAGAAAATTATGGCATGCTTACAATTTAAAACAACATATGCAAAGACGGACTGAAAAAAAATATCATTTCGGATGAAAGTTGCAAATTTGTGCATTGAAAAAGGAAATCGCATTTTAACTACAAGTTTATAAATATTATCCAATATTAGCAGCCAAAATAAAGAATGTTAGTATTAATGGCAAAATTAATTAATATAAATCTATAACTTCATCTTTTATTTAATCTCTTACATAGGAGGATGGACTTGAAAAAAAAATCTTGGTGATATCTTTAAATTTAGGGCTGTCATCAAGTGTTAATTTAAAAAAAGATTGCATGCACCTTCTTTAAAAAATTGATTCTATGCAGTATTGAGTTTTAACTAGATGTTCATAAGTCTTTACTAATATTTGCTGGTTATGTAATATTAACAAGTAAAGGACAAAACTCAGAAATTTGTGAAATATGCGTTCGTGTTATAATGCATAAAGTATTAAAAATAAAAATTCAATTAGATGAGAAAAAAAAAGATTTTTTTTTTAATTTATAGAAAGTAAATTTATATTATTATTTCCTTCCTTTAATGCCATTCCTTTTTTATAGATAAATAAAGATCAATAAATTTTTAATAAACTCACCTGTGTTATCACGATAAGGTTGAAACCCTTCGAAAGAAAAGACTTTTTATCACGTTCTTTATAAAGGGCCAAGCGAAAACTTATCCAGATTGTGACGAAGTTATAGTGTCTTATGAACCACCAATGGAAGAAGTTAAATTTGTCACGCTTGGCTAGGATTTCCCAAAGAAGCCAAATTAACAATTAAAAAAGTTTTGTTTCGTTCGACGCTACTAAAAAAAAAAAGAACTTGTCTATTTTCCCTTTTTTTTTCAATACATACATACAATAACTTACATGACCGATTAAGTTAAAGGAAGTAAAATCAAGAGAAATTCCAAATTTTTTCGTGACAGCAGGTTGTGAAGCATTTTGCCAATTTTTTATGTAAATACATATAAACGTATTGTTATTATAGATGTCATTTTTTTAATAAATAACGGAAGCTTCTGTAGCAGAAAATTGATTAATAGAAGCAATTATAAAATGTACATAAAAAATTTACTGAAATAATTTAATAGAATAATTTTTAATCATTTTATTAATGTTTATAATCGGTAAATTTGTTTTTGATGAATAATTTCATCAACATTTTTTTTCCTATTAAAATTAAAGCAAACAAAATAAAAATAGTATAAATTAAATAAAATAGATAGGTGAAAATATGCATTTTTTTTAATGGATTTTTCGTGTCTATGAGCACTGTATTTTATAAGAATCATTTTAGTTTAACTCTATCTAAAAAATCACATAGCTGATGCAATTTTGGGATGCTCAACTAAATGTTACATTTTCTTTTGTTGCGCAAAAACTATAAGACTTTGAAATTTCGAATGTTTGTAAAAAAAATTTACGGCAGTGCGATGGAATAAAAAAATGTTCGAAATTATTTCGAAAAATATTTTTAACGTATTGTTTGTCTTATGTAAGAACTCCCCTAGTCATTCGTCTGAACCCGTGGAGGTGACTATGTTAATCAGGTGACTATTTCAAGTAGGAGTGTGAGGTCATTGTTTAGGACAAGTTTTGGCTCGTGTCGGCAAGAGAAAGGGAATCTTTTTCTTCAGTCTATTGTGTTAGCCCTAGAGTGAAGAGAAGCTACCCTCCTTGAAATGCGCTATTCTTGTTTCCATAGCAGACATTGTGGCAGGGGGAGTTCTTACCGTAGACAAACTATGAAAAATACCAAACGGGTTGCTGTGCAGGCCACAGAGTTGAAATTTAATTTGCTAAAAAAAAACAGTTTTGTTTGTGAACTTAATTCCAGCTTTTTAAAGTTCAAGTGTAGTTTATTATCAATTTTAAGTGCTTTCTTCGCAAATTTTTTCTCCCTTTTTTTCCCTACCGTGACATTTTGTTTTGTTACACGAGTGGCGTAACAACCACTACGAAAATTAAACTTCAATTCACTGGTACATAAGACATGCTAACTTGATTCAATCACGAGGTACCTTTTGATAGATGAAGGTTGTCATGGTCGATAACTCCGCCCCCACATTGGTGACCCGGACGTGATTTGTACCCGCAGTAACGCCTACTTCGCAATCTATTGACAGTAACGCCTACTTCGTTGGATGGTCCACATTGAACAGTTGACTTGCTACTTGTGACTGCAACATTATCCATGCTATTGCTACTCAGTCTCGTCTCGATCAACTGTTGCAAAATGTTTCGTTACTAATTGGATTTCCCGGTTTGGAGTGTCAGTTGTAATAACAAGTGATCAAGGCCGACAATTCATGTCAAAATTTTTTGCCAATCTATCGTCCATGCTGGGAATAAAAGGAATACATACCACGCCGTATCATGCTATGGCGAATGGTATGATCGAACGCCTGCATAGAACCTAGGTATTATGTGCCACAACAAACTTCGATGGACCGAGACTCTTCCTATCGTTTTACTAGGAATCAGATCAGCATTCAAAGATGACTTGAAAGGTTCCTGTTCTGAAATGGTTNTGTTTGTGAACTTAATTCCAGCTTTTTAAAGTTCAAGTGTAGTTTATTATCAATTTTAAGTGCTTTCTTCGCAAATTTTTTCTCCCTTTTTTTCCCTACCGTGACATTTTGTTTTGTTACACGCGTGGCGTAACTACCACTACGAAAATTAAACTTCAATTCACTGGTACATAAGACATGCTAACTTGATTCAATCACGAGGTACCTTTTGATAGATGAAGGTTGGCATGGTCGATAACTCCGCCCCCACATTGGTGACCCGGGCGTGATTTGTACTCGCAGTAACGCCTACTTCGCAATCTATTGACAGTAACACGTACTTCGTTGGATGGACTACATTGAACAGTTGACTTGCTACTTGTGACTGCAACATTATCCAATCTTCCTCACGCTGTTGCTACACAGTCTCGTCTCGATCAACTGTTGCAAAACTTTTCGTTACTAATTGGATTTCCCGGTTTGGAGTGCCAGTTGTAATAACAAGTGATCAAGGCCGACAATTCATGTCAAAATTGTTTACCAATCTATCGTCCATGCTGGGGATAAAAAGAATACGTACCACGCCGTATCATGGTATGATCGAACGCCTGCATAGAACCTTAAAGAAAGGTATGTGCCACAACAAACTTCGATGGACCGAGACTCTTCCTATCGTTTTACTAGGAATCAGATCAGCATTCAAAGATGACTTGAAAGGTTCCTGTCCTGAAATGGTTTACGGCACAGGTTTACGTCTACCTGTGCCGTAAACACAACGTCTGCTTGCATACACTCGACTGCTAAAGGCAACACAGGAGCGACCACGTCTGTGAAGTTAATACACCTCTCACATTCAGCACTCAAAAAATCCGGTGACTCTCTCCCGGTCTTTCACAAGTACAGCAACTAAGTGGAAACCGTTCATCGAATTCCATCTCTGATAAAATTCTGGTGGGGGAGTATTGTGGCATAACTACCACTACGAAAATTAAACATCAATTCACTAGTATATAAGACATGCTAACTTGATTCAATCACGAGGTACCTTTTGATAGATGAAGATTTGCATGGTCGATAACTCCGCTCCCACACATGCAAACTGTAAAATTTATGAACTTGCAATTACGATATTGACACTGAGTTGTTTTGTGGAACTGTAGTTTGCTGAAATGAAACAACGGAGTTAAAATTAGACTTTCTGAACGAGCCATTTTCATTCGTTATCGTACCTCGAATTTTATTCTGAAATTCAAGTTTGTTAGAAAGTTATTGCAAATTTACTTGCAATAAGTAAACAATTTAAATTTTAGATTTTCTTGATTTTTCCCCAACCTTTTTGCTTTAAATATCGACTATTTCCCCTAAGTTATAGAAGATTAATTTTTTTCTCAAACGATCTTTATTTTATAAGCTCACGATTAGATAAAAATCTTAACACTTATATTAAAATAAAAAATTTCAGAAAGAGTGATCTCTATTTGAATTGTTCTAAGTCTCGTCCAGGAGTTAAATTTCTTCTTAATGAGATTCACCATCTGTATTCCTGAGGTTAATTTTTTTTTAAGTACAGATAATTATTTTTCAAATCTAGGTAATCGTATATTTTGCCACGATTAACATATTAACAAAATGTTCCTACACAAAGGTACAATAATTGTCTAGTTTGAAAACAAAACACTCTATATTTTTTAGCTAAATATTGACGTTTCAGGCAAAAAATCAATTATGAATAAGAAGCAATTACGGTGGCTATTGAGCAGAGTCTCATAGTTAAATAAATATATGGATAAATAAATAAATAACGGTTATTAACGAATTTTCCACAAATGACAGCATGACAATCTTCTTCCTTTGTTTACAAAATGATTCGTCCATTCAACGATTCGCTTATTTAAGCACAAAATTAATTTTTTCAACTTGTAAACATGGCAAATCTTTAATTCGTCGTTTCCCTAATTCGCTGTATTTTGCTATCCTCTACCGCTCACCCACTCCGAAGAGCATGCAGTAGCTTCACTATGCAGGATATTCCACTATGACAACCATTTTTTTAGAATTGATGACAAAAAAAGAATGCAAAAATAAGAGTCAAAAATTAATATTTAACTGATTTCTTATAGCAAAAATGCTTTTGTTGTTTACAAATTATTACTGAGATAAGCTAGTGTACAAAACAACAAAATCTGTCTCATTGCCAATTGAAACTTGAAAATGCTTCGAAAAATCATCTTTTAACCCTCTTCTGCTGCTACCGGCAGTCAAACATGCTTTGATAATTTGTACATGAGCCTTTTTCAGCAATGATTTGTCAATTTTAATAGCCTTCTTATGCGACTTCCAACAAGTTTGTGTTAAACGTTTAACGCTACATTTTTATTGGCCGGGAAATCACGTGGTAGGATCCAGTTTTCCCTCATTCATTTCCATATTGTTTTGGTTCTCACTAGCATAAAAATAATAAAAGTCATAAAAGTATTGTTTTTCTATAAATATTTTTTTAGTTTGTTTTGATACACATATAATTTAATAGGGTAGTATTTTTTATTTTCAAACTTAGTGGATAACAATTGTAAAAAATGAGTGAAAACAATCCCACGGACAATGAGACGGATTTAAGGTTATGTCAAGGTACGTGTCTTGTGAATAACAATTGATTGTTCGGTTTTCTCTTTTGAAATTACATTATGACGCATTCACATGCATTATTAATGCAAATACATTTTCGAGGGCGAGACGATGAGGCAACACAAGCACTTCCACTGGTTCAAGAGGTCCACGAGGGAAAAATGCACAATATTACCGTGATTACAGAGCACGGAAGCGAGCGGGGCAGGAAAAAGAGCCGTTGAATAGAACTAGTGATCATTCTACGACTGCTGATTCTTCTACAATTAAAGTCGCAGGTTGCGAAGTTTAACTTCTTCCGTGCGGAGGGAATCCACGCACTATTTTTGTATCTTCGTCACTTAAATATTAATTTTCAATCTTAATTGTGCATTATTTTTCGTATTCATTTTTGACAATTTTTTTAAAAAATATTTATTAAAAACACATATTATAAGTAACAAGATATATAATTTATCATTCTGTATCTTATTTTAAAAAATACATATTATTAGGAATGAACATATATAGGTTTCTAAAATTATATATGAGGAATATCCTGTATACCGAATCATTGATTCACTTATTTGCTAGTTCGCTGATTCCGGATTTGATTGATCATCGATTCGTTATCTTTTTTTTTTCTTTCCTCGTTTATTTATTTCTTGAGTCACTCCGCATAACAACAATCATTCATAGTAAGGGTTGCCATGGGACGCTATTCATAAAAAATTCAAATTTTCAAATATTGAATTTTAAAAAAAATAAAGATTAAAAACATTCTATTATAAGTAACAAGATAAATAATTTATCGTTATATATCTTGTTATTAAAAATATATATTATTAGGAATGCAGATATATAGATTTCCAAAATTATATATGCGGAGCATCCTGTATGCCGAATCATTGATCCACCAATTTGCTAGTTTGCAGATTCCGGATTTGACTGACGATTGACTAGTCTCCTATTTTTTCCTTCACTTATTTTTTTCTTGATTATCTAGATCTAACACGAATCATTCATTGTAACGATTGCCATTGGACGCTACTAAAAAAAAGGGGGGATTACAAGACTATTAACCCTTTGACGCAGAATTTTTATTTTATTTTATTATATGACCGCCGTTGAACAGCCGACCCTATTTTGGGGTTACGACTACTTATGACTACTAATGTTCAGCTCCGTAGCCTTGTAATTTTGAACCAATTCAGAAGACAAGGAAACTCCTGGATCGATACCCCCAGAGGTATTGATTTGTAATGAGAACATGGAGGACTTTGAGACTCGACAGATTACACGTGCATCAGTCACCATTTACTACACGGGGAGTCTTCGACCGGCGGGGACCGAGCCCACGAACTCTTGGACATGGGCCCGGCACCCCACTGACCAGGCTATCCCGGCCTAGTAGAGACAATTTAATTTTACATAGATAACTAGCAGCGTTACATTACAGCCACAAAGAATGGACATCGACAATAACAGTACAATATAAAATAGCTAGCCACGTCATAGGTATTTTTTTTTTAAACATTTAACATAAATGGCCATCACGGGTAGCTGAAAAGCTCCGGACTCACTGTCTGTGAGCAGGGTCAGTGGTGAGGCGTGTGTGGTGATCAATCACGTTGGCTGCTATTGTGAGCCAGTCCGTGGTTGATTGTGTGATATGTATGTTTTGTTTATGTTGTGTTGTGTGTTTTACCAATTTTTAACAGAATTTTATTAAGCATATTTTTCATTACTTTGTATTAATTTAAGTCTGAACAAGTGAAAAATATTTTATTTAGTATTCTGTGGTTATGAAATACAGCACAAAACGCCTATGTCTTATTGTTTGTAATAAATTAATAAGTAATAAATTAATAAAATTCTGTAATAAGTAAAATATTCCAAACACGGCTTACTTCCAAACAATATTTTTTTTAAATTTGCATCTATTTAGATCTATAAGAAACAGTTATTCATCATTGAAATTTCTGCAAAATCAATTATTGATATAAATTTTTGAATATGAATAAAGAAATTTTTTTTTCAAACGATTTTTTTTAATTTTTATATTTTAGTACAAATATATAATTTTGCGACACTAAGAGATTTTTTTTGTTACTAGTATTAGACTATTTTTTATAGCTAAAAAATAGCAAAATTTATTTTTGATTGTAATTAGAATGTTAAAGAAAAAACATATAGAAGTTGACACCGGTGTTCCATTAGCATCCAATGGTGACCTTTTATCTTGGATCCTTTTTATCTTGGATCAAAAAATTTACGTAACAATAACTTTTTTTAACTTATAAAAAATTATTTATTTTATACTATATTTAATTACATATTTAAAAAGAATATAACAGTAATTAAGGCATAAATCGATGACCATATGGTCATCAGATGCACGAATGAACTTTTAACCTTCCTTGCCTAAAACTTCAAACATGAATACTATCTCAATAATTAAATAATATTAAAAAAAGAAAACGGTTTTTGAAAAAACTAAAAAAGAGAAAATCGTTTTATCAAATCCAAAATGAAAAAAATATATGGCTTATCTCTTTCGAAAAATATGAGGGGAATTTTGGTGGTGATAAAAGTTGATTACAAAAGTGAGACATCATGCATTTTAAGTTCAAAGTATGAAAAAATTTAATTACTTACTTTTTGATTCACTTGATAAATATAATTTTAAATAAAAAAAGGAAATTTGATATGTTGTCTCCATAATAGTTTGATTTCTGTTTTCTTTTCTTTTTTAATTCGGAAAGTTTTCAAAGTTTTAACTGGCAATAAAATGGGGAAAAAATGTGCTTGCCGCATTGAAGAAACAATTTTAACTTGCTGTGTTATTGGGCACATAGCTTCAGTTGAGATTTGAGTACTCTAGATAGTCAGAATGGGTTTCAAAATTTGTTTGACCGTAAAATGGTGAAAAATTGTGTTTGCTACAATTAGGAGGCAATCTTAACCTGCGTTGTAATTAAACACAGAATTTTGATTGATATTTGAGCACTATAGATAATCTAAATGAGGTCTAAGTTTTGATTGGAGATAAAATGTGGATAAATTTTGTTTGCCACAGTAAGAAAACAATTGTAAATTGTATTGTATCAGGCACGGAGTTCAAGTCAAAATTTGAACACTCCAGATATTTGAAATACGGTCGAAATTTTGATTGGTCCCTGCGGCTGCAAGTATATGATTAATTAATTCCCGATATTACGATATTTACGATTCCTCTTTAGATACAAATAACGCCGGTTCGTATCTCTACCATAGCTGATAGTAAGATATTTTCAAACCACTCTAGCATCTAGCAAACCGTGGGCGACTAGACGTGTTAGTTTCATCTAAGTCTTCTAAATACAATAAACTGTTTCAAAACTAAAATATGCTTATAAATTTCGATTATGAAGGTATTTTAAAATAAACATTTATCGATTAATATTCCAAAATATTTAAATCTTATGAAGGAAATAAGTGCTAGAGAATATCAAAAAATTTTAAATAATAAAGCTTACTCAACCAGAAACGAGTTCATTAAGTAAAATATTTTTTCTTTTTATAAGAAATAACATTTCACACTTTTTATTTTTGTAACAGATTTTTGCTTTTAAACAAATGATGCGAAACCAATAGTGATTATTAAAAAAAATTTCAGCTTTTAAATATTTTAATAGTTTTTGATTTGAGGTATTGATTTCAATTAAAACGCGTTTTTTTCCCTCTCTTTTATGTGTATAATTAATTTCACTTTTAAAGTACTTTAAAAAACAAAAAGGGAAAATGGCGGAATTCACTGAAAAAAATAGAGTTATCAGTGTGGCAAAAGTCATTGATAAAATGTGCTCAATGGCGAACTGTACAGAGGAATTCTATCAAACTTAAAGCGCATTTTTTTCTTTTTATGTACATGGTTGAGATTAGTTCGAAAAAAATTTTACTTTAAACGAAAATAGAAAAAAAAAGTAAAAAAAAAAAAAAAAGTTGGAATTCACTGAAAAATTAATGTAAAAAGTATTATTAAAATTAGTGTAATATTTAATTTAACTGTACATGTCCTGAAATTTTACGACAGTTGTCCTATCTCAGTCAATGTCATTCTTTTTCCGCAATACATCTAAAAGTATCAATTTCTGTACATTATTTCTGTGATAATATGTATTTCTCCTTTATGTGCATTTCGTCATTAAGACTTTGTAACTATGACTTATACAACTTAGACTTAGGCTTAGAGATTGGGCAGCTCCAAAGAGCAGGGCACATCGACCGGAGCCGACCGGCCTGTGTAGGGGGCAGAGAACTGTCCTTGTATCAGAAAGGTCCTGGGTTCGAATCCCGGGCAAGGCATGGATGTTTCTTTCTCTCTGTGTGTGTTCTATGTCATTTCTCCTTTGTGTGTGAATGTGACCCGCCCGATAAACGGGTTGTGGTTGTGTGAATGGCGTGGCAGAAGTCGAATTCCTGGACATAGATGGCGCCACTGAGAAACAGGAACAATCGTACCCCCACTGCCTAAACAGGCATACGACCAAACAAAAAACATCGACCAGAGGTCTATTGTGCCCAAACCCTAAATCATAATTAGCATGAAAGCCTTATAGCTGAAATAAAATTCAACAAGCACCTTACAGAAACATCTTGCAGTTCTCAGCTGCTGCTGCCTTAAATGCTGAAATCTTTGAGCAGAATAGACCTCACAATCATAGAGTATATGTCGTGATTTCTCTTCTTCAAGATGACAACCTCGACAAAGAGAAAAGACCAATTATCTTCCTTAAACTGTTTCTATTAAGCTTTAAAAGCTCCTTATACAACACTAATTACATTGATTTATCTTAGTGCGTTGTGAAAATAATATGGTACTGAAATCAATATTTTTAGATATATAACGACATTCTTTTCAATAAAATTTGCACAAAGGTCCTAATATTTTAGAACAAGTTCGATTTAATTAAAAATAAAAGAACGAAATTACATTCGCTTTGTAATCGGTGCATTCGTGTCGATCGAAAATAAAACAAATAACTAAAATAGTTTTGCGATCCTTTAACAAATAGTAACCGAAACAAGAAAACTAAACTAATTTGCTTCAAACCATGGTCTAAAACAGCTGTTCCATATTTTTCTTCTGCAATGGAACCTGCCGACGGAACCACACCTTCATAAATAAAGTAAATAAAATAAAAAAAATGCGAGCATATTTAGCAATAAAATACTTAATTTTAAAAACATTTTATAAGAGGAATGAGGAATAATTAATTCCAAGTCAGTTTTTATATCCGTCTATTAAATTCGATATCACGAAGCTGTTATCTGGTCTAGTTATTCTAAAATTTGTTTTTGATGTAATGTATACTTTCAGCTTAAAATGAATGAAACAAGCAAAAATGTGATTTTCTTTGAAATAAAAACTAAAACTGAACTAATTTTAAACGGTGAAAATTGTTATAAGGAAAGCACATTTATAAACAAATTGATGTAATGTATACTTGCAGCTGAAAATGAATGAAACAAGCAGAAATGCGATTTTCTTTAAAATAAAAACTAAAACTGAACCAATTTAAAACGTTGAAAATTGTTATAAGGAAAGCATATTTATAAACAAATTTGGTAATTTTATTTTCATTTGAAAAGGGTGATGGGAAATAACTATGGAAGTTTTATAAGTGCTTGATATTTTCCTAATTTATGAAATTCATTGTTATTAAAAAAATATATATTTATTTAAAAAAAATTATCTGCTTCTTTTTCACAATGGCAATTTATTTTAAACTAGGAGGCTTCGCCCCCTGCTCGCTGGCGCTCGCCAACCCCCGGAACTGCTTTCGCGGTTCATTTCGGATTGCTTCGCAATCCGAAATGAAGTTAAAAGTGAAAAAATGAAAGTGAAAGGAATCTTATTTAGTTGTACAAAGTACTTCAGCCGAAATTTGGAAGCCATGTAAGAGAATTATATATTAAATCGGAAACACATCATTAAAAGGCAGACTGCTTTGGTGTTTTCAAAGCGTAAACAAAACAAAGCTAACGTTACCACCGGCGGAAAAGAAATACAGCCAAAATTTGGGAGCCACGTAAGAGAATTATATATATTAGATAATATTAGAGCAACCGATGTATGCAATGAATAGTGGATTGCTGATTGGGAATCTAACAATAATTAAAGTTTTCAAATATTACTGTTTGAAACATACATCCTAACTCTTGGAACCTCTTTGTCACTGCCATGGAACCCTAGAGTTCCACGGAACACCACTTGAGACCGCTGGTCTGTACGCAAGAAAGTATGGGGAGAAGCAGGAAATTGCATAGGGACCCGGTACTGAGGGGATTTAATCTTAGACTATGTCAACCTTCATCCATCAAAAGGTACCTCATTATAGAATCAAGTTAACATCTCTTATATACTAGTGATTCGGTATTTAATATTTATAGTGGTAGTTACGCCACAGTACTCCCCTTCCAGAATTTTATCTGTGATAGAATTCGATGAACAGATACCACTAGTTGATTAATGCTGTTTTATTTATTAACTTCAATTTTTTGCTCATTATATTTATTTATTTTTTCTTCCAAACATTTCGCTCGTTATTTTTTTTTTTTATAGCTTTTTCGCTATTTTTTCCCATCATTTTTTTATAGCTTTTCGGTATTATTATTTTTTTTCTAGCATTTCGCTCATTATTATTTATTAACCGGGAGACTTTATTTACACTTCACCGGATTTCTTTCTTTTTTTTTTTTCTTTGAGCAGTATATTTTTTTTAAGCAAATCAACTGTTTAATGTGGATTCATCCATCAATATTGACAATTTCTTATCACATCCGTAGGTCACCAATGAGGGGATTTAATCTTGGACTATGTCAACCTTCATCTATCAAAAGGTACCTCCTGATAGAATCAAGTTAACATCTCTTATATGCTAGTGATTCGGTATTTAATATTTATAGTGGTAGTTACGCCACAGTACTTCTGATGGTACAGTCATCATCATCATCAAATTGTTCGACAGCCTAGGGTGGGCCTTGGTCTTCTTAAGAAGTTTTTTCCACGCTAACCTTTTTTTTTATTTCTTGTATTTTCCAACTTTTGGTTTTTAAGACCAAATGGTCTTTCTCTAGGCCATCTATCCATCTTAAATTCGACCTGCCTCTTTTCGTGTGCCAACTGGTCTGGCATTGAAAACTCTTTTTGTGGTACGGTCTTCGCCCATTCTGATAACGTGGCCTGCCCATTTTATACTTTGTCGTTTAAAAGAGTTAATAATGTCAGGGGTGCAGCCATAGTCAATAAAAAAAAGCGCAACTCAATTTCTAATTGCAAGTTTTGAACAGTATAATTTTTTTGTATGATTATAAAAAGTATTTTCAAACTGCATAATTTTTTTGTGTGATTACAAAAACTATTTTTGAACTATTCTAACTTTTATAAATTTCCTCTTACAAGTAGACTAGCAAAAGAGAGCATAAAGCAATTATTTTATGATTTTTTTGCCATGCGAAATTTATTTGAAACTGAGTTCATATTAAAAATTGAATCTCAATTTATTTTAAAAACATCTATATTTGTCAAAAAACGCTAATTGAAAATTTTTTAAAAAAGACCTTGTTCGGGCTAAAGCATGTTAATTCAAAGTATGTAGTATATACATCGCTAACATAATAGTTAACGTTTTGCGAAATTTTTACAATTCTGTGCAGTACGGAATAAATATGAGATTTTTCTCATATGAAAAAGTAAGTGACATATTGACTGAAAATACCCATATAAATGTCAGGAAATATTCATTGAGATTCAAAAAAAGAAGAAAAAAAAGAATTTATGTTGTCCACAATGCGATAAGTTTAGAGAGTGTATATATAGCTAAAATAAGGTTGGATACTCAGTGAATTTTTTATTTGGTATATTTTGCAGAACGTAGTCAACTTTCAATCGGTTTCATATTAAAAAATGAACATCAATTTGTTCAAAAAAAAATTTATGTCTTTAAGAAATATTTAATTTTTTGAGGAAATAAAATTGTTAGTCAAAACGCGCCAAAGAATGTACTATACGCTTGCATGATGGTTGAAATTTTGCGAAATTTTTATAACTCTTTTACAATGTGGAATTTATTTGAAATGTTTTTTATGCTAAAAAGTGAGCGATCAAATGCGACAATTTGATTGAAAACTATTTAAAACAGTTTTGATAAGAAATATTTATAAAGTATTTTAAAAAGGAATTTATATTGTATACAACACTATAAATTTTAAGTATGCATAATTGTATACAGCTAACATAAGGGTAAACGCTGCGAATTTTTTTATTGTATTTCAAATCACGAAATTCACCTAAACTGGTTCTATATTTAAAAAAAAATGAGCGTCAATTTAAAAACACCCATACATTTCAAGAAATATTTATATTAAGTTTAAAAAAGGAACTTTTTATTCCAAAACACGTAGAATATTTTTATATTTTTTGTTTAAAAATTTCTTAAAGAATAGTTTACAGAAGAATGAAGTTCGTTTGGTGGTGCCCATAAAACTCTGTCAATTTTCTATTACTAAAAAAAAACTTGAATCTTTTTTACTGCCCCTCCCCTCTCTAGAAAGCTTTTTTCCTGTATCTTTAAATTACGTTTTTATTTTCGTGTTTCAGGTGGGTTTATTTTTTAATTTTTTTAACAAACTTTTTATGATCTGATCCATGAGAGTCGTTGGTGGGGGCGGGAGACGGTTGGTACATGTCCTCATCAATTATTAAAAATCTTTAACAGTCCTCTTCAATATTTCGGACAAATAAAGAAAATTTTGTCTAGCATCATCGATTTGAATTCCTTAAAAAAGAAGATTTGAACTCCTAAAAACAAGAACAATAAGGTAAAAACAAGAAAAAGGAAAAAAAATCTATCTGGTATTTAGCACATTTGCGATTTTTTTTTCTTCCTTTTGTGTTAAAATTTGTGCGATGTTTTTTCCTTCTTCTTTTGCGTTGTTTCATTTGTTAGATCCTTTTTAAAACAAAATACCAGCTAAAAAGATATTTTTCATAAAATTTAAAACGATCTAATAAAAGTGTTTTTTAATTATAAATATGTTCTAAGATTGCAAAAGTGTTTTTGAAAGATATGGATGGGTGGCTTAATGTAAACAATAACAAGCGTCCTTAAACCGGAAGAAATTTAGAAAATTTCCGGTGTATCCCTCCGCTTATGTTATGACTACGAGGCGATGTGTGAACAAGCCTAATATTCTATGCAGTTTTGTTATTGTAATTTGGGTTCAAATCTAAACATAATTGTACCATTCATAAGAGCTTTCAGAAATGTATTGATTCTCAGAGGTCGTAAGGCCAAAAAAAATTTTGGAAAGTTAATATCTCATTGTGAATAATTCTTAAGGTTTGCCATGTTTTGTATTTTATCCCTTATTTGGCTACATTTGAATAAAATGTCGCCAAAAATATCTTTTTAAGTTAGCCTAATTAGAAAATATTCTAATGATTATAATATTAATATGATAATGCTGAAGTTTAAAGGCTGAAAGAAAGAACTCGGTACATGTGAAATACTGAAAAAGATATGATGCAATAATATGATGGCGTTTTTTTTTCAATCTGCGGCGTAAAAATATATCGGAAGCAGTAACCCGAAAGTCTTGCGAGAGCAATTTAACCTCTAGCGCCACCACCCTTAGCTTTACACGATCACTCATCCATATGACAGATATTTTGCCATTACAACTTTATGTTGTGTTTTCCATTATCGCATTATCCATTATCGCATAAAATAAAACAAGAGGTAATTATGAGATCAATCTTGAACGCTTTTTAAAAAAAAAAAAAATACTGACAAGCATATAACTCTTGAACCACACAGAAGTAGGCAGTCAGAAGCATTCTAACTTAACCAGCAAACTTTGATCTACCCTCCCCTCCTCACCGCTCTTGAATCAAAACAAAACCAAAACCCACTTTCCTCCTCCCCTCCCACCACCCTTTTCTCCTTGCTGTCGATCATCGTCCTAATGTTAACATAACAACTTAAATCTGCCATTTTAGACCACGCAACTAATTGATTCTAATCAGTTATCCATTTCGTACTTTTAAAGTACCATTTTTATAAAATGGTAGTTTGTGCTGCAGCTAAATGTTCCAATTCCTCTCGCATCAAGCAAATGCGATTCTTCAAATTTCCGAGTGAAGAAGGACGAAGAAAAGTATGGAAGGAAAATTCGGGTTTGCAAAACGAACCCGGCGCTTACGCAAAATTATGCGAGGTAAATATTTATTTTCGTGCTGCACTATTTATAATGTGAAATTTTTAATCCAAACGGAAGTGCATTATATTGTGCTGATTGCTTATTGATTGAAATGCTTTGATTGCAAACGAACACTTTTTGGTTGGTGCATGCCATATGTCTGCCATCTTTGTTTCGCGCTGAGAGTTCGCTCTTGTATTGATAAAGTGAGTATGTTTACAATAAAATGGTTTGTTGTGTCGCACCAAACTGCAAAAATTCAACTCGGAACCATGTGAGATTGTTTAGATTTCCTAGAGATCAATTGAGAAGAAAGATATGGGTTGCTAATTGTAAATTAGATGTTAACGACACTGCACCTTATACTAGATTATGTGAGGTACTATTCTAATTTTTATTGTGTGCTAATTAATGTATTTAGATTTAGTGATCTCTATGATTTTTAACATGTCATTGAATAACGTTGTTTGATTTAAATTGCTTTGGATTAGTAAATTTAAAGTTCGTTTTTTATTGTTTTGTTTTCTCTCTTAAGTATCTGACAGCTCAAGCTATTGAATTTTAGCAGCAAATTATACCTTTCTATTTAATTTACAAAATTTTTATTTTATATTTTACACAGTTTAAAAGGTAATTCCAATTGGCTCTTGTATTTATGTATTGATGCTTACATTGTTTAACTAAGTGGTATTATTTATACCCTAGGATTTATTATTCTTTCCTCTAGTTAAAGTATGTTTATCTATGCAGAAAATATATGATGTGTTTACTTTTAACCACCTAATCCTGAAAACATGGTTTATTTATGTTACTCTCATTATTTGTATTTGTAAAAAGATGACAAATCCAAATATTTATCCCTACATCATACCATGGAAACATACATTCTATTAAGATGATTGAAACATACTAATTACAAAAATACATAAGAAGAATTTATGTATTTGGGGATCTTTCCATATCATGATCTACGCTGCCAATTACAATTATCAAGGCGCCAATAAGATTTTGCAATTTTTTAATATTTTTTATATATATATATATATTTATNGAAAAAGAGGTAACAGTAATTATAAAATTAAATATAACTTAAAAGATTTTGTTTATGATTGCATTAATTGTTATGATCAGCCTAATGCTATTAAATCTATTAAAACTAAGATTTTAAGGGTTAAACTTAATTTTCATAACAAACTTTTAAATTTTTTAAAGTTAGATCAAGTAAAAATTGATTCAAAACAAGATTTTGCAAATGTTTTAAATTCAGTTGAAGATTTAGCTAGATATAGGTTTAAAAATAATTATAAGCATAAGAATTTACCCAAACCAGATTATTTTGTTTTAGATTTTACTAATAAAATTTTTAATAATCTTAACATAAATGCAATTATTGGTAAAAATAAAAACCTTCTTCCTGTCCAACTTAATTGTATGTAAACCAACTTTTAGGTATACAAAAAGTCTAAAAAATTTAATCTACAATTATAGAAATTTAGCTACACATAATTTGAACTGTGTGTGTAATTGGGATGAGTATAAGGATACTTCTTTTTTTGATACCTTCCATAAACATGTTATTACAGGTGATTTAGATATTATTGATAATAATAAAATTAAAAAATTTTTGTCTTTAGTTTCTAAATTTAGACCGTCTTTTCCAACTTCTAGAAATAAAGTAATTTCTATTTTTATTAAAAATCTCGATTTTATTTTAAAATTATCTNTTTCCCAATTGAAGGTTTCTTTGAATGGAGAGAGAATATCATTAAAGATTTTAAAATCAATATTAAAAGGGACAAATTAGTTTTTCATAAGGATTTAATTTTTTACTCTTTTTCTAAAACAAGATATTAAAAATATTCAAAATAAATTTTGTATTAACGCTGTTGATAAAGCTAGTAATAATTTTGCAATTATTTGAAAAAAATTTTTACAAACAACTTCTTTCCAATGAACTTAATCGCAATATAACACACAAAAAACTTAACACCAACAGTGATATTATTATTAATAAAATTAATGCTATTTATAAAGGACTTAAAATTAAACCAAATAATATTTACAATTTTCCATTCCTTTTTGCCAATTGAAATTCCATAAGACTCCAACCAAATTCAGGTTTATTGCTAGTGGCGTTAATATTAACATGAAAAAAATTGGTATTTACTTTGAGAACATTCTTAAAGTTTATAGCAAAGTTAATAAGCTTACTAAAAATAATAATTTTTTAAATTGGAATATTAAAAATAGCATTCAGGCTTTAAATACACTAAAAACTTTAAATAATGTTGATTCAATTCACTGTTTTAATTTTGAAAACCTATATACTTCCCTTCCAACAAATAAAATTCATGATGACCTTCTTCAAATTCATAGCATGTTTAATCTCAGTGATATTATTAATGAAGATACCTGGAACTTCCTAGTACATATTAACCTTAACAACAATTATATTCTTTTTAATGACCACCTTTTTCAACATATATGGTATGCCCATGGGTAATAATTTTAGTACTAACATCTGCAATATTTTTCTTTTTCTACAAGAATATAGGTTTGTATAATCATGTGTTAATCTTCCAATTAATTATTTCTTTCTCAGATTCATTGATGATCTATTAGTTATTAATTCTAATGATTTCGATATTCTAGCCAAACATATTTATCCAAATGAATTAATTCTGTGTTTCATATGGCTTTATTAGGAATTCAATCCAGAAAATTTGACAGCTCACTGCATCACAAAGGAGCAGAAAAATAACAAAGAAACAATTTAGGACAAGTGAACAAGAAAGAACAATAAACAATTGAATCAATAAACATTTCAACACTATAAAATTTTAAACATTAGCATGAAAAAGGTAACGTTAGTGACAATTCATGAGAGTTTTTGCGTCCCAATACAATTTAGTAACATTCCCACTTTTCTAGGAGTTCCTATCTAGTCCCTTGCATAACAAGAGGTGATCAGAGTTTAATACACCTTTGTCACAAATTGGACATGGTTTGCTGGGAAGAATTTTTATGTTATATAAATGTTCTGATAAGCAATCGTGACCTGTTTTAAGCCTAAATTGGGTTACTGCTTCTTTACGGGGTTGGTAACAGAGAAATTTCCAATTATCTTGAATATTTTCCCATATTTTGCCTTTTGATTCTATAGTTAAATCATAATTATTTATTTCGTTGAGTTTTTTCATAATGTATTTTTTAAGAGTATCAGGTGTGACGGTTGTTATTTCTTGAGGCATGGTTGTACGGTTTTTTGCCAGATAATCTGCGTTCTCATTGCCTTCAATACCAATATGTGAAGGGATCCACTGTATAACTATAGTTTTATTCATTTCCTTGAGGAGGTTTATATCCAGCTGAATTTCGTTTAACAGCTTAGTTTTAAAACATTGGTTTTCTGTGATTGTTTGGATTGCAGAAATGGAGTCTACCAATAGAACCACCCTTAGGAACTCATTAGATCTTGTTTCTAGGTTCTGTAATGCAAGATAAATTGCTTGAATCTCTGCATCAAAATTGGTCATATAATGACCCACAGGGGCACTTTGGGGAAATAGTTTACAAAAAACACTAGATCTATCTTGTATCTGAGATCCATCAGTATATACAGTCGCTTTCTGGGTATTTTTCGCAGATCATTTGCAACGCAGTTGCTCTCAGCTCTGCCTCAATACTGTCTTTTTTCCTCAAGTTCCCTACAGTCAAGTTGTTTTCAATGTCTACATATTTAAGTGGGTTGATAATTTTATATGTGCTTTCAGTAGGAATGTTAGCATCGAGAACTTGAAGTGTGTTTTGACATATTTCTACTTGTGATACTTGAGTTTTGAGAGTACTGGGTTCCTGATTTAGAATCCACTCTGCTCTGTGTGAGGTCAAAATTTTGATGTAGCTTCCGACTGCCTGCTTTTGAATTTCGATGTTGATGGGGGGTTGGAAGTATACAATTGCATTGCTGTGACTGGGGTAGTTTTTACTGCTCCAACGATAACTCTAAGGGCTTTATTTTGCGCCTTTTCTAGTTTTTCAATACTACTCTTTGCCGCAGAAATCAAGGCCTCACTACCATATTTGATTATGGGTTTAACATATGTGTTATACATTGTATTCAGGGTTGCTTGATTTCATCCCCATTTGGCTCCGGCTAGTCTTTTTATCATTGATATTCTGCCTTCCATTTTTTCTGCAGTGACTTTCACCTGATCAGTGAAGTTTAATTTGTTATCTAGTGTTACGCCTAGATATTTTGTACAATCACTCCTACTTAGTGTAGCATCATCTATCTTCAATTCAAAATCCATCTTAATTTTTCGGAGGGAAAAGAATTGATACATAGTTTTGATCTTATTTAAAAGCATATTACTATCAATGCACCAAGTTTGAAGTATTTTCAATGTTTCATTCATGGTGCTCTCGAGGAAATGTTTCTGATCTTGATATTTTCTGGAGTTAGTTGCCTCGATCCAAATGACTACATCATCGGCAAACATGGAGACATTAACCACGGAAATTTCTTTTAAAATTGTTATGAGGTCATTGATATATATGCTGAAGAGAGAGCAACTGCAAACTGCTCCTTGAAGTAAACCGATTATACTTTGCCGGAATTGAGATTCCGTGTCATTCCATATTGTTCTTACCCATCTTTAGGTTAAAAATCTTCTTGCCCATTTCCACATATTTCCTCTTATTCCGATTTTATCAAGTTTGTAAAGTAACTTTTTTCTCCAGATAGTTTCGTAAGCACCCTGAAAGTCAACAAAGACTGCCAAGGAGCTTCTTTTAGAGTCGAACTCTGTTTTGATCTTATGAACTAACTTCATTATTGAATTATTTGTAGACATATTGTTTCTGAATCCTGCCTGTTCTTTGTGAATTAATTCTTAATAAAACCAATAATAGTAATTCTTCAGCAAATTTTTTAGATTTGACTCTTAATATTAATGAAGATAAAAATATTACATTTAAACTTTTTGACAAAAGAAATTATTTTAACTTTCCTATAAAAAAAATGCATTGATTTTAGCTCTAACTTAGCCAATAAAGTTTTTTCTATTATTATTACCAATCAAATTCATAGATTTTACAGGAATAATTCTAACTATAACGAGTTTTTATTAGATACTGATATATATAAAAACGATTTAATTAATAGCCATTTTCCTAGTTCATTTCCTAAATTCTATTTTAAAAATATCATAAAAAACTTGGTACATTAATTTTTATTTTTTATTTAATTTTTCTGCTTTTAGAATGAGCTCTGATTTTTTTTAAGGTAGGGACTAACTGTGATTAACTATTCCTAAAGCCACTGGACGGAATAGTTTGGATGGACCTTTATACTGGATTAGTTAAATATTTTTTAAGTTACTTCTTAAGATAATTTGCAGCTTCTTAAAATTAATTTATTATTTTAATTGTCCAGTGTAATAACCAGTTTAATATTTAATTAATTTATTTTTATTATTATTATTTTTTATTATTATTATTTTGGTATAAATGGAATGGGCTCTGGTTCATAAAGAACCACCCCAAATGAATACAGGTGATACGTGTAGTTTTTGAAATTATGTAAGGATGTATGAATGAAGGATAAAGTCTATAAGCGACTTTCTATCCAATTGTACAGTCCGCAAAAAAAAAAAAACGAATCACCCTGAATAACTTTTGTTCTAATGATCAGATTTTCACGAGCTAAGTGTCAATCTTAATGGTTCCTGGGGGTGACCTCAAATATGCTAATTAATTAGTGCTAACTAAAAAAATTTATTTTAATTCCCTTGAAAAGAAAATTTGAATCGATTTATAAATTCTTTATGATTTTCTAAGTTTTTAGAATTTAAATACATGAAATTTTTATCTGATATTATTTAGATTATGCTGTTTTTGCTATTCTACATACAATATTTTGTATTCTACATTCGAGGATTTCATACTAAAATCAAATTAACATAGCTTATTATAACTATATACAAAATTTTAGGGATACCGTAAAATACCGATAAAGCGCCCCAACTCGATAAAGCGCCCCCCTGTAGTTTCACATCTATGCAGATTGCCAATCAGTACCCAAAAAACGCCCCCCCCTCCTACATGCAGCGGCGCTTCCGACGAAATATTTTTTTGTAGCAAAAAAATTTGTCAAGGAAAGTTATTTAAGAAATAATTTTCTGACTATTAAAAAAAATTAATAACGAAGTCGACGAAATATTCGCCCGTATCGCGATCTGCTGCAGAACATCGCCAATTCTTAGCTAACTTTCGGCAGCAGCCTGTAAGAAAATAAATAAACGAAATAATAATTTTAAAAAAACATCGCATAAGGAGAAAATTTAAAAGGTATGCATCTTGTATCCACCCCCAGCTTGAAGAAAAATCGCAAGCTAGAAATCTATTTAGCGCCTTAGCAATTGTAATTTAAGTGAACAGAAAAGGAAGAATAGGACCCTAAATCCGACACTCACGGGACTGACGAAATGCCGCACTTCGGATCTCTTTCGGAAATTCCAATATGGCCCCCAAATATTACTATAATTCAATTCCACTGTTAATTTCAGAAAAACCAATAAATTTAGTCAAGTTTCGATCATAGATTATGATGGGGTGAATTTAAAACTGGCCCATCATAAGAGAAGAAGAAATAATCAGAATCCTATGAAGAAGAAATAATCGTTTCTTCTTTGGAGCGAGATCATAGTTCTCGTTTTTTCTTTTAGATAACATTTTGTTTTAACAAAAGACGCTTACCTCGCAAGAAGAAAAAAAAA